>NC_025686.1:8308696-8310165 GCF_000633955.1 Camelina sativa
ACTGCATAGTCCAGATTATCCATTGGGTATGAAATTCCATTCTTGTTAGCACTTCCTCTATAAAATTCCATTCCAGCGTGTCATAGACTTTACTCATGTCTGTTTTAACAGCCATATAAACTCTTTTTTGTGCAGCTGATGTTTTTAGGTAGTAGAGGGCCTCATGAGTGATAAGGACATTATCCGTGATAGCTCGACTTGGGACGAAAGCTGATTGGTTCTGGGAGATACAGGTTTGTAGTATGGGCTGGATCCTCTTTGAGATGATTTTTGCAATGATTTTGTAGAAAATCGAGCATAGTGCTATAGGGCGGTAATCTGCTACACACTTAGGACTGTAATCTTTGGGATTAATCTAACATGAGTGTGGTTCGAGTGTGCAGGGAGGGCTCCAGAGAGGAAGAAATATTGGACTTCTACAGTCACCCTTTCACATATTGTGTCCTAGTTTGACTGAAAAAAGCTTGCTGAGAAACCATCAGGCCCCGGTGCCTTGTCAGGATGAATGTCGAAACATGCATTCTTGATTTCAAGCTGGGAGGGTAATTTATTAAGCTCCTCATTCATAGTTTCAGTCACGCAGGGTGAGATAGCTTCTCTTACTATGGTCGTGTTGGTTTCTCCTGCAGTATTAAAGAGTTCTTGGTAATATGAGGTAATGGTATTAACAATTTCATGTTCCTCATACACAGCATAACCTTGTTTTGACTCAAGAACTGAAATATTGTTAACCGCCTTTCGACCTTTTGTTGCAGCGTGGAAAAAACCAGTGTTTTTGTCCCCCAAAGCTAACTAGAGTTGTCGGCTCCGTTGCTTCGAAAACTCCTCTTCTTGTCGGTATGCAATAGTAAGTTTCCTGTTCAGTTCATCTAGAAGGTGTTGGGGGCTCGAATCCACAGTCATGGCTTCCTCAATTTGCTCTTTGAGATCAGCAATGTTCTTTTGACTATTTGTTTGTTGCTCCCTTGTCCAGGTGATGATGGCAATTCGACATTGGTGGAGTCTTTTCTCTAATTCCGCATCCGAACATGCATTCCAAGCATCAAGTATGAGCTTTTTAACTTCTGGAACATGCCTCAACCTTCTGTCATATCTAAAAAGCCAACTTCTTTTCTTCTTGATAGGATCAAAAGACGAGACTAAGGGACGATGGTCAGAACCCTCAAATCTAAGGTATTCACTTCGTCCTGACGGGTAAGCGATAGTCCATTCGCTATTTGCCATTGCCCTGTCTAGTCTACATCTAACTAGATGTGAGTGATGTTTCCCTCTCCAGGATAGGAAGTTTCCAGTATGTTGGAGGTCAAAGAGGTCACAGGTGGACATGAGGGATCTTAAGTCGGAGAAAGAGCCTTCTGATCTAGGCGCACCACCTGTTTTTTCATTACAGTTTATGATGTCACTGAAATCGCCAGTTAGGAACCATGGATCAGATCGAGATTCTGTTTGCATCTTCAGTTTTTCCCAGA
>NC_025686.1:8310265-8317716 GCF_000633955.1 Camelina sativa
AAGAGGAGGAGAAGCAACGTGAGTCCTAGAGCAAGGGATGTTGTTATAAAAAAGGAGAGAGAGACGCGATGGAGTCATGATAGATATGAGAGAGAGAGACGCATCGGAGGTGGGGAAGCCTCTTGTGGGTCTGGATAGTCATGTTATGACTGTGTAAAGCTTCTCTAGGGATGGGAGAACAGAGCAGAGTGAACAGAACTGAAGAGGAGAAAGAAAGTGAAAGAAGGTTGGAGATAAAGGCAGTGTGGAGTAGGCGACTTTGTAGGCTCGCCGGAGCCGGTATCTTATATTGGTTCGGAAAGGTGACTATACTGGCGTGATCTCCATCAAGCCAAGAGTCCACAGCATCTGAAATAGTTTCATTCGGAGATGATCACGAGGAGTTACGTTCGTTACTTCCTGGACAAGTAATTCGCTGAAACTGTGAAATCTGGGCTAAGTAAGAACCTTAGAAACTGTTCCGAGATAGCTCTTTCTAGGCGGCATTTGGCGGTTCAAAACTTGTCTAATCGTGACGAAATTTGGTAGAGAGACTCGTGATAGTCCGGGCTTCGTATCCAACGGTGGAACTTCGTTTTCAACGGTTAGTTTATGAATTATTCGAGTGTTTATATAAGCTTTTGTATGGATTGAATTGTGTTAAGTTGTGTTGTTGGTTGAACCAACAAGCTCGGTTCGAGCTAGAACCTCCGTAAGATTATGGAGCAAGTTCATGGTGGTTGTAGAACCAAGTTAGAGCTCAGGAGTGTCGGGTTAAAGCTAAGACGGTGAATCGATGGATTCGTCGGAGAAGTGTTNCGTGTATATCAGTATATGCATACATGTAAGCATCTCCTTCTCCATGGAGTTGTTTGTGTTCGTGTTGTCTTCCGACTCAAGAGGAGGAGAAGCAACGTGAGTCCTAGAGCAAGGGATGTTGTTATAAAAAAGGAGAGAGAGACGCGATGGAGTCATGATAGATATGAGAGAGAGAGACGCATCGGAGGTGGGGAAGCCTCTTGTGGGTCTGGATAGTCATGTTATGACTGTGTAAAGCTTCTCTAGGGATGGGAGAACAGAGCAGAGTGAACAGAACTGAAGAGGAGAAAGAAAGTGAAAGAAGGTTGGAGATAAAGGCAGTGTGGAGTAGGCGACTTTGTAGGCTCGCCGGAGCCGGTATCTTATATTGGTTCGGAAAGGTGACTATACTGGCGTGATCTCCATCAAGCCAAGAGTCCACAGCATCTGAAATAGTTTCATTCGGAGATGATCACGAGGAGTTACGTTCGTTACTTCCTGGACAAGTAATTCGCTGAAACTGTGAAATCTGGGCTAAGTAAGAACCTTAGAAACTGTTCCGAGATAGCTCTTTCTAGGCGGCATTTGGCGGTTCAAAACTTGTCTAATCGTGACGAAATTTGGTAGAGAGACTCGTGATAGTCCGGGCTTCGTATCCAACGGTGGAACTTCGTTTTCAACGGTTAGTTTATGAATTATTCGAGTGTTTATATAAGCTTTTGTATGGATTGAATTGTGTTAAGTTGTGTTGTTGGTTGAACCAACAAGCTCGGTTCGAGCTAGAACCTCCGTAAGATTATGGAGCAAGTTCATGGTGGTTGTAGAACCAAGTTAGAGCTCAGGAGTGTCGGGTTAAAGCTAAGACGGTGAATCGATGGATTCGTCGGAGAAGTGTTTTCGTGGCTGGGCGGAATAAAGTATTCCAGCCCACCTCTCTTGTTACTCGGTCGCTAGGGGTGGTTGGTTGTGCGACTCAGTAATTAGATGAGGTGGTGTTTGGGATACATGCTCAAGTGGCTTGTTCCGATGGATCACGAAGTGGCCAGTTGGAGGAGTAATCAGAGTCTATAAATGTAAAATGCTTGTGGAGCTGAAGTACGTTTGTGTGATTACTATTAGTAGATGGAGAGTATGAAATAGTTTTCTTTAGCTAGTAATTTTGGAACTTTTTGTAAGAAGCGGTAAATACCGGTTGTCTTGTCGGAATTATGGGGTTCCGGTGAGATTGTTTCCCATGTGTCCGGAGTTAGGATTGGAAATTCGGGTGCGATCGTTTCATTATCAATTGGTGGCAACTTGTCTCGTGGGAAGGTTGTTAAAGGGTGGGGACCAGGGTTCGAGGAACGCCTGGCGCACCAATAACCTACTGTGGATTTGGATGAATAGTTCCATTTGCCCAGTGAGGGGTTAGGATCGATGCCCTGCAGGGCCAGCTTGGAGTCTGTTGGACGGCTAGCAGTGGGCTAGCAGGGTCCACAGACGGTCCGTTGGGGCAGCTAGCGGTGGGCTAGTGGGGTCCGTGGGACGGGTTGTCACAGTAACACTTTGCAACTGTCTTGAGACTGCTTTGCAACCGTATGGCGACAACTAAGCGACTAACACTTGAATTAGCAACGTTTGTGCGACTTTTTCCCACTCTTGTTATTTTTGGGAATTAAATTTCATTTTTGAGATGTATGTACATCCTTAGATATACATTTATACTTGTATTTGACTGAATTTAGTAACTAAAACTTTTTGAAGGTCATAAATTTCAATGTTAACAATGAATACATGCATATGTTCCAAAGCCATCTTTGTTAAAACATGTCACCATGGAAGAATGTGTAGGACTTTAGGAAAATGTAATTCTTATGTTTTAAAAGCAATGTTTTACATGCTCTTCCTATTTTATATACTCTTTACTACNCGTGGCTGGGCGGAATAAAGTATTCCAGCCCACCTCTCTTGTTACTCGGTCGCTAGGGGTGGTTGGTTGTGCGACTCAGTAATTAGATGAGGTGGTGTTTGGGATACATGCTCAAGTGGCTTGTTCCGATGGATCACGAAGTGGCCAGTTGGAGGAGTAATCAGAGTCTATAAATGTAAAATGCTTGTGGAGCTGAAGTACGTTTGTGTGATTACTATTAGTAGATGGAGAGTATGAAATAGTTTTCTTTAGCTAGTAATTTTGGAACTTTTTGTAAGAAGCGGTAAATACCGGTTGTCTTGTCGGAATTATGGGGTTCCGGTGAGATTGTTTCCCATGTGTCCGGAGTTAGGATTGGAAATTCGGGTGCGATCGTTTCATTATCAATTGGTGGCAACTTGTCTCGTGGGAAGGTTGTTAAAGGGTGGGGACCAGGGTTCGAGGAACGCCTGGCGCACCAATAACCTACTGTGGATTTGGATGAATAGTTCCATTTGCCCAGTGAGGGGTTAGGATCGATGCCCTGCAGGGCCAGCTTGGAGTCTGTTGGACGGCTAGCAGTGGGCTAGCAGGGTCCACAGACGGTCCGTTGGGGCAGCTAGCGGTGGGCTAGTGGGGTCCGTGGGACGGGTTGTCACAGTAACACTTTGCAACTGTCTTGAGACTGCTTTGCAACCGTATGGCGACAACTAAGCGACTAACACTTGAATTAGCAACGTTTGTGCGACTTTTTCCCACTCTTGTTATTTTTGGGAATTAAATTTCATTTTTGAGATGTATGTACATCCTTAGATATACATTTATACTTGTATTTGACTGAATTTAGTAACTAAAACTTTTTGAAGGTCATAAATTTCAATGTTAACAATGAATACATGCATATGTTCCAAAGCCATCTTTGTTAAAACATGTCACCATGGAAGAATGTGTAGGACTTTAGGAAAATGTAATTCTTATGTTTTAAAAGCAATGTTTTACATGCTCTTCCTATTTTATATACTCTTTACTACTAGTATGAGTGATGTATGGATGCAAATAAGCTCCTAATGTGTGAAAATCAAACTTTTAAATTGACTAGTAAAATACAGTCACAAAAGAGTAACACTTTGCCACCACTTTGCAACTGTCTTGAGACTGCTTTGCAACCGTATTGCGACGAATAAGCGACTAACACCTGAATTAGCAACGTTTGTGCGACTCTTTTCCCACTCTTGTTATTTTTGGGAATTAAATTTCATTTTTGAGATGTATGTACATCCTTAGATATACATTTATACTTGTATTTGACTGAATTTAGTAACTAAAACTTTTTGAAGGTCATAAATTTCAATGTTAACAATGAATACATGCATATGTTCCAAAGCCATCTTTGTAAAAACATGTCACCATGGAAGAATGTGTAGGACTTTAGGAAAATGTAATTCTTATGTTTTAAAAGCAATGTTTTACATGCTCTTCCTATTTTATATACTCTTTACTACTAGTATGAGTGATGTATGGATGCAAATAAGCTCCTAATGTGTGAAAATCAAACTTTTAAATTGACTAGTAAAATACAGTCACAAAAGAGTAACACTTTGCCACCACTTTGCAACTGTCTTGAGACTGCTTTGCAACCGTATTGCGACGAATAAGCGACTAACACCTGAATTAGCAACGTTTGTGCGACTCTTTTCCCACTCTTGTTATTTTTGGGAATTAAATTTCATTTTTGAGATGTATGTACATCCTTAGATATACATTTATACTTGTATTTGACTGAATTTAGTAACTAAAACTTTTTGAAGGTCATAAATTTCAATGTTAACAATGAATACATGCATATGTTCCAAAGCCATCTTTGTAAAAACATGTCACCATGGAAGAATGTGTAGGACTTTAGGAAAATGTAATTCTTATGTTTTAAAAGCAATGTTTTACATGCTCTTCCTATTTTATATACTCTTTACTACTAGTATGAGTGATGTATGGATGCAAATAAGCTCCTAATGTGTGAAAATCAAACTTTTAAATTGACTAGTAAAATACAGTCACAAAAGAGTAACACTTTGCCACCACTTTGCAACTGCCTTGAGACTGCTTTGCGACCGTATTGCGACGAATAAGCGACTAACACCTGAATTAGTAATGTTTGTGCGACTATTTTCCCACTCTTGTTATTTTTGGGAATTAAATTTTATTTTTGAGATGTATGTACATCCTTAGATATACATTTATACTTGTATTTGACTGAATTTAGTAACTAAAACTTTTTGAAGGTCATAAATTTTAATGTTAACAATGAATACATGCATATGTTCCAAAGCCATCTTTGTAAAAACATGTCACCATGGAAGAATGTGTAGGACTTTAGGAAAATGTAATTCTTATGTTTTAAAAGCAATGTTTTACATGCTCTTCCTATTTTATATACTCTTTACTACTAGTATGAGTGATGTATGGATGCAAATAAGCTCCTAATGTGTGAAAATCAAACTTTTAAATTGACTAGTAAAATACAGTCACAAAAGAGTAACACTTTGCCACCACTTTGCAACTGTCTTGAGACTGCTTTGCAACCGTATTGCGACGAATAAGCGACTAACACCTGAATTAGCAACGTTTGTGCGACTCTTTTCCCACTCTTGTTATTTTTGGGAATTAAATTTCATTTTTGAGATGTATGTACATCCTTAGATATACATTTATACTTGTATTTGACTGAATTTAGTAACTAAAACTTTTTGAAGGTCATAAATTTCAATGTTAACAATGAATACATGCATATGTTCCAAAGCCATCTTTGTAAAAACATGTCACCATGGAAGAATGTGTAGGACTTTAGGAAAATGTAATTCTTATGTTTTAAAAGCAATGTTTTACATGCTCTTCCTATTTTATATACTCTTTACTACTAGTATGAGTGATGTATGGATGCAAATAAGCTCCTAATGTGTGAAAATCAAACTTTTAAATTGACTAGTAAAATACAGTCACAAAAGAGTAACACTTTGCCACCACTTTGCAACTGTCTTGAGACTGCTTTGCAACCGTATTGCGACGAATAAGCGACTAACACCTGAATTAGCAACGTTTGTGCGACTCTTTTCCCACTCTTGTTATTTTTGGGAATTAAATTTCATTTTTGAGATGTATGTACATCCTTAGATATACATTTATACTTGTATTTGACTGAATTTAGTAACTAAAACTTTTTGAAGGTCATAAATTTCAATGTTAACAATGAATACATGCATATGTTCCAAAGCCATCTTTGTAAAAACATGTCACCATGGAAGAATGTGTAGGACTTTAGGAAAATGTAATTCTTATGTTTTAAAAGCAATGTTTTACATGCTCTTCCTATTTTATATACTCTTTACTACTAGTATGAGTGATGTATGGATGCAAATAAGCTCCTAATGTGTGAAAATCAAACTTTTAAATTGACTAGTAAAATACAGTCACAAAAGAGTAACACTTTGCCACCACTTTGCAACTGTCTTGAGACTGCTTTGCAACCGTATTGCGACGAATAAGCGACTAACACCTGAATTAGCAACGTTTGTGCGACTCTTTTCCCACTCTTGTTATTTTTGGGAATTAAATTTCATTTTTGAGATGTATGTACATCCTTAGATATACATTTATACTTGTATTTGACTGAATTTAGTAACTAAAACTTTTTGAAGGTCATAAATTTCAATGTTAACAATGAATACATGCATATGTTCCAAAGCCATCTTTGTTAAAACATGTCACCATGGAAGAATGTGTAGGACTTTAGGAAAATGTAATTCTTATGTTTTAAAAGCAATGTTTTACATGCTCTTCCTATTTTATATACTCTTTATTATTAGTATGAGTGATGTATGGATGCAAATAAGCTCCTAATGTGTGAAAATCAAAATTTTAAATTGACTAGTAAAATAAAGTCACAAAAGAGTAACTGTAACGCCCGTGTCCCGAAATAAATGGAAAGATTTGTGTCTGTCGGGAATTGGACTGAAGCCGGTTTAATTTTAGTTGGTTTATTAAGTTGGTTGAGTTATTAATTAAATTAGAACTGGTTTAGCTAAATTTTGGTTTATTCGAATTAAACCAAGGAAACCCTATCGTTCCCTTTAAAAAAAGGGTCTACGCCTATTTTTCTTCTCCGGACGTGGGGGTCGATGGTCGTCGCCACCATAGAGATGGAAGGAGAGAGAGAAACTCGATGGTGGTAAGAGGAAGAGAGGGGATGAGTTCGGTTTTTGGGTTAGAGAAAGAGCTAAACTATGGGTCGTGAGAGGAGAGAGGGGCGAGGTGGTGTCGACGTGTGATGAAGAGGGGATCGAGACTGGACCCTCGTTGCGTAACCGGTGATGCCGAGAAAGGTAAATGGCTTAGCTCGATTGTGTTGCCGTTGTGTTTTGTTATGTTGTTCGTGTTGGTTGCCGCCATTTGTGAACCACGAGACTCTCGTTGTGAACAACCTGTGTCTTCGCGTGTCACGTCTTCATCGGAGGGCAAACAATTGTTGTTGACAAGGTATCGGCTACCCCTTAACTCTCGTGTATGTTGTTGTGTTATGTGAGTCGCTGATTTGTGAGTTTGGTGGTCATGGGAGAGGATCGTATTTTATTGGTTGCGTGGATTTGTTTATTGGATTGATCTTTAGAATCGATTATTAAAGTGATTATGTAATCGTAAGAGAGAAAGTGTTTTGTCATGATTGTTCTAGTTGCCACGACCGTAGGTGTTGTGGCTGGCTCGTGTTTGTAATAGTCAGTGTATGTAATGGCTT
>NC_025686.1:8317776-8345855 GCF_000633955.1 Camelina sativa
TCACAAAAGAGTAACACTTTGCCACCACTTTGCAACTGCCTTGAGACAGCTTTGCGACCTTATTGCGACGAATAAGTGACTAACACCTGAATTAGCAATGTTTGTGCGACTCTTTTCCCACTCTTGTTATTTTTGGGAACTAAATTTCATTTTTGAGATGTATGTACATCCTTAGATATACATTTATACTTGTATTTAACTGAATTTAGTAACTAAAACTTTTTGAAGGTCATAAATTTTAATGTTAACAATGAATACATGCATATGTTCCAAAGCCATCTTTGTAAAAACATGTCACCATGGAAGAATGTGTAGGACTTTAGGAAAATGTAATTCTTATGTTTTAAAAGCAATGTTTTACATGCTCTTCCTATTTTATATACTCTTTACTACTAGTATGAGTGATGTATGGATGCAAATAAGCTCCTAATGTGTGAAAATCAAACTTTTAAATTGACTAGTAAAATACAGTCACAAAAGAGTAACACTTTGCCACCACTTTGCAAATGTCTTGAGACTGCTTTGCAACCGTATTGCGACAACTAAGCGACTAACACCTAAATTAGCAAAGTTTGTGCGACTCTTTTCCCACTCTTGTTATTTTTGGGAATTAAATTTCATTTTTGAGATGTATGTACATCCTTAGATATACATTTATACTTGTATTTGACTGAATTTAGTAACTAAAACTTTTTGAAGGTCATAAATTTCAATGTTAACAATGAATACATGCATATGTTCCAAAGCCATCTTTGTAAAAACATGTCACCATGGAAGAATGTGTAGGACTTTAGGAAAATGTAATTCTTATGTTTTAAAAGCAATGTTTTACATGCTCTTCCTATTTTATATACTCTTTACTACTAGTATGAGTGATGTATGGATGCAAATAAGCTCCTAATGTGTGAAAATCAAACTTTTAAATTGACTAGTAAAATACAGTCACAAAAGAGTAACACTTTGCCACCACTTTGCAACTGTCTTGAGACTGCTTTGCAACCGTATTGCGACGAATAAGCGACTAACACCTGAATTAGCAACGTTTGTGCGACTCTTTTCCCACTCTTGTTATTTTTGGGAATTAAATTTCATTTTTGAGATGTATGTACATCCTTAGATATACATTTATACTTGTATTTGACTGAATTTAGTAACTAAAACTTTTTGAAGGTCATAAATTTCAATGTTAACAATGAATACATGCATATGTTCCAAAGCCATCTTTGTAAAAACATGTCACCATGGAAGAATGTGTAGGACTTTAGGAAAATGTAATTCTTATGTTTTAAAAGCAATGTTTTACATGCTCTTCCTATTTTATATACTCTTTACTACTAGTATGAGTGATGTATGGATGCAAATAAGCTCCTAATGTGTGAAAATCAAACTTTTAAATTGACTAGTAAAATACAGTCACAAAAGAGTAACACTTTGCCACCACTTTGCAACTGTCTTGAGACTGCTTTGCAACCGTATTGCGACGAATAAGCGACTAACACCTGAATTAGCAACGTTTGTGCGACTCTTTTCCCACTCTTGTTATTTTTGGGAATTAAATTTCATTTTTGAGATGTATGTACATCCTTAGATATACATTTATACTTGTATTTGACTGAATTTAGTAACTAAAACTTTTTGAAGGTCATAAATTTCAATGTTAACAATGAATACATGCATATGTTCCAAAGCCATCTTTGTAAAAACATGTCACCATGGAAGAATGTGTAGGACTTTAGGAAAATGTAATTCTTATGTTTTAAAAGCAATGTTTTACATGCTCTTCCTATTTTATATACTCTTTACTACTAGTATGAGTGATGTATGGATGCAAATAAGCTCCTAATGTGTGAAAATCAAACTTTTAAATTGACTAGTAAAATACAGTCACAAAAGAGTAACACTTTGCCACCACTTTGCAACTGTCTTGAGACTGCTTTGCAACCGTTGCTACTGTTTTTGCGACTGTTTTGCCACCCTGTTTTGGCGGTTTATGTTCCCACCAATAATTTTGAGAAAGTTGTTTAATTATTTACGTGTTTTTTTCCCCCCAAAAATTTAATACTGCGACTCTTTTGCGACTACATTGCGACGTTGTTTCGTTAATAACTAGGCAAACACTTAAACGTTTTAACACTTCTTATTTTCTTTTTCAATCGATCTAGGGTTTTTCTCTCAAACCTCTTCACTCTCCTTCTCTCTCAAACACATCTATCTCTCCTTCTCTCTTAATCTCTCAATCCTCTATCGCTTTCTCTTTAAATCTTTTTCTTCTTCTCTCTCTCTCTCAATCGTTGATCCGATGCCTCCTAAGACCAAGGGTGCTTCCAGAGGTCGAGGCGGCAGAACCGACACCGGTGTCCGAATCTTCAATGGTAGCAGAACCTCTTCTCATTCGTCGAACCCTTCTGAACGCACACCCTCTGCGACACAGTCTGCAACCCATTCACATCAGAGCCGTCCTTCACAGTTTCCCCCGACAAATCCAGCGCCAATAAGTAGTCCATTGCCAACTACAGATCCACCGTCGTTCACAAATCAACCGTCGAGGACAAACCAACCATCGAGTAGTCATCCACCGTCGAGGAAAAACCAACCGTCGAGTAGTCATCCACCCTCGAGGACAAATAAACCATCGAGTAGTCATCCACCGCGGAGGATACTTACACCGCCTCCGATTCCTCAACAAGCGCCTCTTCCTGTTCCTCACCCTTAACCGCAACCGGAGCTTGTTCCAGAGGGAGATAACGGCGAAGAAGAAAACGAGGAGGAACAAAACCATAATCAAAATGTGGATCACTACCAAGATCTGTTAGATGGTTTGCTAGCTCTTCCAGGCCGAGAACATCTACCACTCCTGTCTCAGCATCCTATCCCTAGAGTCGAAACTCTACGGTATAAACACTCTCTCTTCTTGTAATTTTTCTTTTAAGTATACTCGGTATGTCACATAGAATCTTAAAGCATGAATGTGTTCAATAGTTTCATCTTTAAGTATACTCGGTAACACTCTCTCCTCTTGCGGTAATAGGTTCACTAATCGGTTGTTGTTTGATGTTCAATAGTTTGATCATGTTCAGTAATCGGTTGTTATTAGATATTCAATAGTTTCAATAGGTTATTGGTTCATATTTTCAAGTAGACTTACTCAGTTAATGTAACAGGTTTAACCGGCACAAAGGAAAGCTTTCTCGAGTCATTGCTGGAATCTTAAGGCGAAAGTTTGATGGGCCTTACTACAGTTGGAAGGTTACTCCACAACGCATTCAAGAGCGATACTTCAGGACATTTGCGGTAAGTCAAATTATAGTTTTGACAATGCTTTAAACACTTAACTCTATATATATGAATTGGTCAGTTTGCTAACTTAAATGTTTTGTGTTATTGTAGCGGAAGTATAATTGGGATATCGGGATTACTGAGCTAGTTAAAGAAGGTTTCTTGAAGATAGCAAAGAACAGGATGAAAGGCATTGTCAGTCAAGTTAGGAGGAGTGGTGTACAACCACCATGGATTGGTGATAAAGTATGGCCTATTATGTGCGAATATTGGAACACCCCTGATGCCATTGAGAGGAGTGAGAATGCTTCTCATTGCAGAAACTCGGACCGTGGAGGCCTTGGAGTGCACAAACACTTAGCTGGTCAGAAATCATATGTACAAATTCATCAAGAAATGGTAACACTTCTCTTTCCATCCACTTCACCTCAAAGTTTTTCTAAAATTTTCATAATTTAATGTGTTTCACTATCATTGTAGGAGGAAGAGCTGGGGCGTCCTGTATCACTGGTCGAAGTGTTTCTTAAAACACACACTCGGCCAGATGGATCATTTGTGGATCAAAAAGCCAAACAAGTTGCTGAGACCTATGAGAAGACCATAGAAGACAGACAAACTGACACGGACAATGATGGTCCAGATGGTTCAGAGAGTTCAACACATCGAACTCTTTCCCTTGAAGAAAGAAATGAGATCTTCCTTGAGGTAATTCGTTTGTCTTTTGTGTGTGATTTTTCTTTGTCAATTTTGGTTTCTTAATGTGAATGATGATTGATGTTTATTCTTAGATTAACAGTCTCCTGGTTTTCTTAAATTTGTTTAATGAGCTATGCTTAGGAACCTAGAATATTTGATGTTGATTCTGCATTTGGTTTTCTGGTTTGTGCTGATTAGCGAATGTTTATCTTTTGGTTTAGTGTACTCAAACAGATAACAGAGGTAACCCATTTGGCCTTGGATCACTTGTTGAGACACTAAGGAAAGGAAAAAGGAAAGAGAGTTATGCGAGCTCTTCTGCAGCAACTCTTGCGGAGCTTCAAGATCAACTTCGGCGCAAGATATCTGAACATGAGTCTGAGAATGCACGACGTGATCAGGAACACCGAGAGTCTCAAGCTGTGATCAACAAGCTTGTCCTCTTCATCTCAGAAAAAATTCATGAATACTCAGCTTTTACGGCTCCTCCTCCTGCAGCCACCCAACCAGCTATTACGCTTACAACCACTGCACAACCCATCGATGGAGGCATTACACCACCCTCCAGTGCAGCTGCACAACCCACCGATGGAGGCACAACACCAGATGCATTTACCCCTACCTCTAATACTTCTTCCAACTAAACTTCTAATTCCCCTTTTCTTTATGTATGAACTTGCTTTTGAATATTGTTTCTTGGATGTTTAGGATGATCTTTTTGTTTTGGATGATAAGTTTGCTTGTGTGGTAGTTTCAATCATCATTCCTTTTGATTATTAGCATTTGAAATTCCAAAATTAAACACAATTAGGATTGCTAAAACGTTTCTGATTTGTGACTAAACCAATTAAAAAATGTGACTCTTTGGTGACTATACCAATTCAAATAATGTGACTATTTTCTGACTAACCCAATCCACAAAATGTGACTATTTTGTGACTAAACCAATTCACAATATAGTGGCACAATAGTTACTAAACACGAACTCCTTAGCGACTACAAAAACAGTCTTAACATAGTCGCAAAAATAAACGACTAATTTGCGACTCAACTGCTACTAAACTAAAACACACTTTGCAACCCTTTTGGGACTAATACGTCGTCCTTAATCCATCACTAAACCCAGACTCTACCGTTAATCCCAAAACGGTCGTAAACATACGACTGTTATACGTAGTCACAAAACTGTCCCTAAGTAGACTTCGTTGCAGTTTAGTCGGAAATGTACAACTACCCATTTTAGTCACAGTATCGTCACAAATATACGACTATATAAAAGAGTCCGTAATCCATCGCAAATAAGCAACCATGTTGCGACCAACATATTTTGCGACCGTTTTTTTGCGACCATCAAAAAGAGTCGCGAATTAGTCGCAAAACCCTTATTTGCGACTAAAGAGCGACTATAGTAGGAGTGGCAAATGGCCTGTTTTCTTGTAGTGATAGGTATAATGAGGGATTGTTTCTATCACAAAGGAAATATGCTCTTGATATTTTGAGTGAAGCAGGAAAACTTGGATCCAAGGCAGTAACAACACCACTTGAAGAAAACTATAAGGAAGGAGGAAAGGGGGAGCTTGAGGCAGCTCCATTCGAAGATGTTACAAGATATCGGCGATTAGTGGGTAAGCTCATATATCTTACCATTACTCGACCTGATATTTGCTTTGCTGTGAACCAGGTGAGCCAGCACATTTAAAATCCAATGATACATCATTGGAACATGGTGAAGCGGATCCTCAAGTACATCAAAGGTGCACCGGGACAAGGCATTTGGATGGGAAGGAATGAGAACACGGAACTGGTGAGGGGGAGTATGAGAACTCGCACAGACACTCCATGTCCGTACAATCGACCGTCCGTACACCAAGATGGGCCGACCATGCCAATTAGGAGCTAAGTGAGTTCAGTCCATGAGAGTATGTCTTCTATGGCAGCAAAATATCTAGATCCTTCTACAAAGAGCCGTTGGTGATTTGCGAACAAGTGGGAGAGCAAAGTCAACAAGAGAGATCACATGTTTGTTTAAGGAGACATGTCACTTTCACTATGTAAAAATGTGCACAGCATCTTGTATAGAATATTCCTTATGTAATTGCCTATATTTAGTTTGTACCTAGGATCCAAATGAAGTAAGAAGTAAGAACTCTTCTTCTACATTTTCTCTCTTCCGATCTACACTCTACAGTCTCTTACATTACTCTATACTCGATCGTTACTTCCTACACAAGACAAACTCTCTTATTTTATAAACTTACACCTCCTTATACGCTTGCGACCCTCTGACGTACCTCTTCGTGGAACTCTGGACCACACACTCGCTAGCCTCGAGACCCGCCTGACCATGACCACGACCACGTCCCTGTCCATGACCAACAACTCAAACACATTTAACCACTGCACTTCCAAGAACAGAGGCTAACCATGGAATCACACTGTAGGCTCGAAGAGGATGTTCTAGGACTCCATGCCACACACAATTGACTAACTCACATAATCAATCAAAGAATGCAACTCCCAAACATCTACAGCACAAAGCTTAGTGAACCCAAACCTAGAACCGTAAGGGCTCTGATACCAAACTGAAACGACCCGACCCATTTTTTTTTAAGATAATAAATATAATAATAACAATAAATAACTAAGCTAGTGGTCCCATATCCACTAGCCACCTAACCACAGTCACACACAACAGCGGAAATAATAATACCAATAAATCATTAAATAACCAATATTCAATAACCAGTAAATATCATAATAATTAAACCAAAATCCAAACAACAAGAATCATAGAACCAGCATCCTAAACCACATTCTAATGACTCAACTCTAGCAACCTATCAAAGCCAGACAACAACCAATCCAGTCCCTAGAACATCCTCCTCTTCATCGCCTTGATTCCACGATCACACTTTGTCTTTACCTGCACCACAAACACAAATTGAGATGCATGAGTATTTTATAAACACTCAGTGAGGCAATCCTCCCATCTACTGGGCTATAAACACAAGCAATTGAGATACTCTAACCATCAAACAACAAACAACAAACAAACCAGGCACTGCATCGACCGACGCCAACCTTGCATCGACTGAAACCGACAGGGAAATTGCATCGACCAATGCAAGGATCACTTGCATCGACCGATACTTACATTGCATCGACCGACGCATGCTCGACATTTCACGAAAAATCCTAGTTGCATCGACCGACGCCTCCACATGGCATCAACCGATGTTTCTAGGTCAAATCACGCCATCCTCGCATTGCATCGACCAATGCACAAAATGAATCGACCAATGCACATGCCGAGCATCGTGTTTCCCCGAAACTTCTCGCCGGATCTTCATTCATACAACCATCAAACTCGATCCCAAGCCACAAGAAAGCTTCACAAAGCCTCAAATAACGTTCTAACAAGCCAAACAACGCATAAACAAGCAGAGCAGAGAAATCTCAAGCTTAGATAAGCCATGGTCATGCACTCACCTTTGCCAAGAAGATTCTGAACCTTAAACAAGCAAAACAACGCCCCTAGGAAGCTCCTACAATGATCCCAGCTACAGATCTCTATAGGAACAGCCTCAAATCTCCCAAAATCCTCAAGAACGCTCAAGAACTTTTTATCTCTTTTCCTTTCTCTCAAAAGCGGCCAACCTCGTCGAGTGAAAACAAAAACTCGACTTAAGGGTTTCACTAACCCAAAACGCAGCGTTTAACTTAAGTCGAACCGCACAGAACCGACCTTTCATCGATCGATGGACTCCGGTTCGAGGATGTTACAAAAACTATGATCGTGAATAGCCATGTTTTAACTATTACTTTTCTTTCAAAAAAAAATTGAACAGGTTACACCTCAAGAATACTACAACGAGGATGGTCCTCAGGATGATGTTATGATTCCTTCGACAACTACAACAACTAAATTCTCGGATTGGATTATATTCAAAAATAAGCTCCTCAAGCCAAAAAATCACTTATGCTGAAATTCCAAGATCATCCGTTTGGTGTCATAAAGAAATGATGTGGAAGCCAAGATCAAAGAGAAGACAATTTTCTTAACCTTACAATATTCCTATAATATTTGTTCCTTTGATCTAAATTTATTTAATTGTAAGAATAAAGTTTATTTAATTTATTAACAATAAAATTATTTAATTTATTACTTTTATATAATAGAATTTTAATATGTAATAAAGCTTGGATTTCTGAAAATATTTATTTATAAAGGTTTCTGATAAAGTTCTAATTTATTTTATAAAAAATTAATAAATTATACATAAATGAATGACGGAATAATCATGTATATCTTTAAATTTTTGAAATTTCGTAAATTTAAAACGATAAATATGTAAGAAAGATTTATTTATTATTATTTTTTTCAAGGAAAGTACTTCAATTGAATTAAAATAGTTAACCGGTTAAACTGGGTACAAAGGAGAAATTAGAGAGACTTGATTTTGCTAAATCATCTGCAACACAATTGTCTTTTCGTGAAACAAAACGAAATTGAGCGTCTTCAAAGTCCGATGATAGAAGGAGGATGTCATGAAAAATTCCATGGAGTTCCGTTTGAGGAGCTGCCGAATTGATTGCTTTGATCACCTGTAAGGAGTCTGAAGCTAGAGAGAATTTTGTAATACCGAGATCTTTGGCATGGAGGACAGCTTGATGGATGGCCATCGCTTCAGCCATAAGGGCCGATCGTACATGTCTGGCGGATGATTGTTGGCGCAGATCTGTTTGAGATCCAGGGTGAGAGAGAGTCCATCCAAAGCCAGCATCCTGAGTGTCGCTTCGCCAGGCCGCATCAGTGAAAATGGTGGTCAGATCTGGATGCGCCAAAGGTCGTGGCCCTGAGGAATTCACCCGGGTGGTTGGGGGCTTTACGACTTGAGCTGCGATCCATTCCTTTTCCTGAACAATTGCAGTCGTGAGGGTCTCTGCTGCTGAGATCTGGCGGTCTTCGAAGAGCTTCTTATTCCTTGATGTCCAGAGGTGCCAGAGGATCCATGGTGCAAGCGGAGTCTCCCCCAATCCCACTGGGGGCAGAGAGATTTGGCGTTGGAGGGTTTCTATTCCATGAGATAGAGAGGAGATTCGCGAGGGTATAAAAAGGTTCTTGAAAGGTGCCAAGTTCCAAACTTGTGTAGCAAAGGGGCATTGAAAAAACAGGTGGAGGGTAACTCCTCCTGGTTACAGTGGATACAGGCCGCTGATTCAATTCCACGGATCCGAAGGTTTTGTCCCACAGGTAGAGCTTCTCACAATATTTTCAACAAGTATAACTTTAGTTTCGGGGAGCTTTTGGTATTCCACACAATGGATATCCAATTGAAATCTTCTATGTGACAGGTTTGATTGATCAGTGCAGCTGTGTCTCTGGTGGCTTCAAAATAACCAGACTTGGAGCTATATTCACCAGATGTCGAGGATAGCCAGATAAGTTTGTCTCTTGCTCCCAATATACTTGGCCTGATCGCAATGATTTCATTCTGGTACTCAGGAATGATCTCTGATATTTTTTCCAGGTTCCATGATTGAGTTGAGGGGCTCCAAAGATCCGTAACCCGTATAAGAAAGATTTGATATGTACCTTTATTTGTAAAAGTCATACTGGCAAAGGATAAAACTTACGATTCATATAAAATTTACAAATTTGAAATGATAAAGATGGAAATAACTATTGTTTGAAAAAGAAAATTAACATATCTCAAAGAGTATATATATATATATATATATATGTTATATATAATTACTTAAATGGATGATTATCAGTATGAGTATATTTATTATAAACTTAAAGTGATAAAGATGGAAATAAATTTATCAATATATGCTCTCTCAACTTCCAGATATATTAAGAGTACATTTTTAAAAACAAAATTCAATATAAACGGTTTCTTTTTTGGTTTTATTATATCCAAGGGAAGATAGACAATATTTGAGTTCAGATAGTATTGAGATTTCCGATACAAGTGCTTACGACGATATGATATACACTCAGGAATTCTTAAACAGTATTCACGTTTCTGGATTACCTAACCATGTTCTCACGTTGAAAAAGGGAACACCTATCATGTTGCTTAGGAATATTGATCCTAAGGGAGGTTTATGCAACGGTACGAGATTGATTGTCACTCAAATGGCTAAACATGTTATTGAAGCAAGGATTGTAACAGGTAAAAGAAACGTTAATGATAAAGTTCTTATCCCTAGGATGTTTGTGTCACCACCGGATGCAAAGTTTCCCTTTCTTATGAGGCGTCGTCAGTTTCCTGTTGCTCTTGCATTTGCGATTACTATTAACAAAAGCCAAGGTCAGACGTTGGAAAATGTTGGATTATTTTTACCCAAGCTTGTATTTACGCATGGACAACTACACATTGCATTCTCTAGAGTGATAAGCAGAAAAGGATTGAAGATTTTGATTACAGATGAAGAAGGGAAATGTCAAAACAAAACCCTTAATGTTGTTTTCAAAAAAGTCTTTGAAAATATATGATTTTATTTTAAGCATCTAATATCTACTATACCTTTTTATTTTATACATTTGTTACTCGATTTTCAGAGTTTTTTTCCCTAAATAATATTATCCTTTTTATATCAAATCTAAATCTTGAATTTTAAAAAATGAAAACGTGAAAACATCTTCAATGTGTTAACACAAATTTAATTTTGGACATGCAAAGGTGACAAACCTTACCTTAAAACTGTATTTATTTATATAATATTAATAATTTTAATACTCAAACCAAAGGTGTGGCACTAAAACGATTAAGACACAACATTTAATTGTGACTATTTGTATTCTTAGAAATCTTAAATCCCTTTTTCGTTTTTGATAACAGAGAAGAAACAAGAAAAAAACCTAATTTGAGAAATCATGAGATTCGACTATATTGCTGATCTTCGTCCCAGAAGAACTAATTGGTGTATCCACGCCAAGGTCTTACATTCTTGGAGTATCAGCGAGTTCTTCACGAAACGAGTTCTGCTTCTTGTGGATGTAAAGGTTAGTGTCGTTAATTGACCAAGATTTTTACTTAAATTTCAAATTTTAACAGTTCGTATATACGAGACTTCTTACACAATTGTTATTAAACTGTGAAGAATGACACAATCGAAGCTGTTTTTTTTACCAGATACACTCGCTAAACTCCGGAAATATATCGATGATGGTGAGTGGTATGATATCAGAAGTTTCAGAGTAATCAATCCAACCCTCAAGGAGAGGAAAACTCATCATCATTATCAAATTAAATTTACGGATGATACCACGATGACACTTCTCGAACTATTGAGTCCAAAGAATTACTTTCGATTCGAGAATTTGGATGATATATATTATGGAAGAATAAATCATACCATATCTTTTGGTACATGTTTCTTTAGTCAAATTTATATTGTTATTGTTAATTATATCTTTGTGTTCGGAAATCTATAATCTTTAGGAATTTTGTAACTTTGTGTATTGGTCCCTCCCATAGAAAGTAGAAATTAAACCTTTAACAAAAATAGATTTGCAACACTTTGTAAAGCTAAATTCTGTCTTTTTCAAAATTAGATGTTTGTGGGTGTATAATAGATGTGGAAGATAAAAGAAGATATGAGAGTCCCAATTATAGTAATGAAGTTTTCCTCACGTTGTTGAATGGCAGGTAAAAGACATTTACTCTACCTTTGGGACAGTTACATTTTAAAGTCGTCTCTGTTAAGATTTTTATTAATTTGATAAACATGTAGGAATGAAACTGTGAAGTGTCGTGCCAAAAACAACTATGCTTCTCAATTCATGTCTTCATGGCAATCAAACGGGTGCCATCTCATATATAAATCCAACCTGTGTTTTGTGTAATGTGGTTTATGAAGGTCGGAAAATATGAAGGTATGTAACATAAAATAGTTCTGATATAATCATCAAAAGATAACCAATATGTTCACTTTAAATTGTAAATGTCTATAGGTACACCATGTATCAAAAACACATTGGCCTCTTCGAAGATCTTTATAAAACCAAAGTTCGAAGGACTGGAACATCACAAAGCTATGTAAGATGTTATTATGTATATAAAAATCAAGTTATGTATGATGTTATTACACTTTATATATTTACAGGTCTGAATTTACTGGACGTTATTATATAAACCATGTGATGGAACATCAAGGTGAGAGCTCAGGGACTCAGATATAAAGAATGGAGCCTTAAAAATCTTTATGTATTTTTGAATGTTTATAAAATTCTGAATGTTTATAGTAACCGCTACTTGAAATCCAAATATGGATTAAGTGTCGAATTCTGTATTCAGCGGTTCTTTTAACGTTTTTAGAATTGTGTTTTCAATCTATTTTGTAATATTCTAATATGAACAAGAAACCATAACTCGAAGGGTTCGTTTATTTTTAACATCATAATATGGTGTTAATGTATTTGAATTCTAAAGATTGATTATCTGTTATTATAAGTTTGATACATAATTAGGTAGCTTACTACTAAGAAAAGCATATATAATTTAGAAGGACAAGATGCTCAATCTCCTCTACCAACAACTATGGATCTTTAGAATGTAAACCTTTCTTTATATATTATGACAACCCGTCATGCGGATTCCACTAGCCCACTGCTAGTTGTCCTAACAGACCGTCTATGGACCCTGCTAGCCCACTTCTAGCCGTTCCAACGGACTCCAAGCTGGCCCTACAGGGCACCGATCCTAACCCATCACTGTGGATATCCCAATCCACCAGTAGTTTATTGGTGCGTCAGGCGTTCTTCGAACCCTGGTCCTCACCCTTTAACAACCTTCCCATAGGATAAGCTGTCACCAATTGGTCATTTCACTTCGTCACCTTATTTAATTTTTCTTTCTTGTTTTTGTTTTTAATTGGGCTAAGAATGTAGATATTTTATTAAAATGAGAATGGTTTAAGTTTATTATCATAGACTCAAGAAATAGTCGCATGGTAAACAAATGTAATAATATGGAAGCACAATTCAGACACAACTTTTTTAGTACATTCACTCAACATAAATAAATAAACAATAAGCTAATGGAGTTAGACGAAGTGATAACAGTGCCCTGGATCACACATTGTTTTTATTCGTTAATTCTTCTGACTTCCACTCAATTTTGTTTTTAATATAGTTATAAAAGTAAAATGATTAAAAAATGTCTCCAAAATCCAAACAGTTTTGTGTTTAGACGGCAAGCATGCATGCTTGTTAAACAGGATGTCTCAATGTGGTATGGTAGTGTTTCTATGAGAGATATATAAAAATTTCGAGACGAGCATAATAATTATTTCATCATAAACTAAAAGTAAAGAGTAGATGGGGTAGATATATTTCGGGGTAATTTAGACATGAAGTTTTACTCCATGTCTTAAGATTAAATCCACAAAAATTTGTCCCAAGCAAAACTACTCAGGTGAAGGTTGGAGAAACACTTCAAAAAGTATGGCTAACAGAAAGAGTGGCAAAAACACATGTGAGATGAAAGGAAACAGAGGTAATCAACATTCAAGTGTCGAGGGCACTCAAAGAGTATGATTGTCAAAGTTCGCACGATCACTACAATAAAAGCACGATTTATGATTCTCATGTTCATTGTTCATGTTTTATAGTCACACTGCCCTACATGCCTAAAAGACAAAAAGTGTTTATTCTTCCTTGAGCTTCATTCTGCAAAAACTGAGTTTGGAGTGTCTTCGTACTTGGCTTACCAACCATTTTTGTAATTCAACCTTTGAGGTAGGCTTAAGCTAGCAATTTAATATTCTAACTAAACTGTATAGCAGATATTTTTCTTGGTGAAGTTCTAACAATTATACCTTTTTAATTCGTGTTTTGTTAGTGATAAGAACTAAATGGATCTCTTTTGAAACAATAGTGTGAATCGGACATGGGAATATTAAAATTCGTGTACGGATACTACTAAGAACCAAGTGGGTGTCTTATGGAACAACAATGGATCATATTTGTAGTTGTATTGGATAAGATTTGTAGTGGTCCAGTAGTGGTTGGTGAGAAATGAAAATGTGCTAAAACATTTTTTACGGGGGTTGAGTTTTTCTGAAAACAAAAATCTCATCTATATAACAATTTTGAATTTAGGCTTAGGCCCACACAGCTACCCTGTTAAATGTTAATCCACTAGCAAACGATAGCAAACGATCTGGCTACACCAAACATTAGTTGGAAAGCATTTCAAATTCTGGATAGGCAGTGTGGTAGTCTTTTGGAGAGAAGTTCACTTTGTAGCATTTAGATGCATTTCTACCGAATCTACCAGATCAATTGATAGGGTTATCAAAAAAAAAAAAGGGTTTCGCAACACCAAAAAAAGTGCATACCTTCTTATCATGGGTAATTCCATATGGAAGGCGCATAAATAACTTAATGTACATTCATCTTGAACAAGATTCTAGCTTTCCTTAACATTAAAACCAAAAAAAAAAAAAAAAATTCTAGCTTTCGAAATGTATTGCTACCGAAAAACATTAAATATTGTCTTTGACCTATATTGTTGTAGGAAAACAGAAACGAATACATGGAAGGGAAATATTTTGAAAACAAAAAAAAGTATTTTCATAAAAGTTAAAATGGATACCAATTGGAAACGTGTATATATTAAAATATATTAAAATAAAATATCAAACGTTAAAACCATATAAAATAAACAATGTTTAAAACCACTCTAAAATATAAATATTAAATAGTTTAACTGAAAGATAAAGGATAAATCACTCAGATTCATAAATTTAGGTATTTTATAAATTGCGTATTACTTTTTCCTGTTTTCAAAATTTTCCATATTCAAATATTATTTTTTTTCCATATTCTCATGTTTCAGAAACAAACAAACAAATATCGAAGAGAATTTCTATGCAACCTAGTTTTTGACACATGTATAAGTATATTTTCTCAGAATTAATATACCTTTCAAGATACTCGATGAAAAGAATTCAGATTTTTGGAAATTATGAAACAAACTTCCATATGGAGATAATTTTAAAGGATCTAAAGCCAATTCCTTTTGGAAAATGTACCAGACACAGTGCCGTGAAATGGGGCAATAGCCCTAGGCCACATCCTCAAACATATTTTTAAGGCTACATTTGACAAATATTTTTTTTAGGTTTATTCAGTTAATTTCAATGTTTAAGTGTTTTTAACTACAAATTTGAACTTTATCATTATTATCATTAGTTTTTTTGTTATATCTTTTATTATTCTTAATATTTGATTCAAAAACTCTATAAATTTTTATTTTAACACAAAATTTAGATGATATATTGTTAGTTAACTTTTTTCAAAATTTCACATTATAAAATTTTGCCCAAAACCGAGTCATTGACACGGCACTGACGAGACAAATATTATTCTATGCCATCCAGTTAAATCCTTGCTTATTATCTTCACTTAAGCTTAGTGCGAGATTAAGTGGAATTAATTGCGTCACGTTAGAGCACCGAGACGAGACAGCACTTGGTGGTCAGTAAGGAAAAAACCCAACTTCTAATATGAAAAAGTATAAATAGGAAACCAACAAAACACAACACCTGAATACATAAATTTAAATGTGCAGGATAATGCATTATTCATTGCCAAGAGGTCCACTAGCTATCCATTTCTTTCTTTCCTTTGGGTTTTGTTATTTTTAAGATTTGTTTTTTTTTTGTTTTTTCCTTCTAATAGCTATATTTTAAGAGTATTATCAAAAATAGTCTTTCATATTGTCTGTGTTTTCAAAAATACCCCTTTTCTATATACAAAATGACTAAATTGTAAACTCTAAACTCAAAAGACTAAATCCTACTCCTTTAAAACTATATCATAAATATAAAATAGAGAATTTAAACCTAAAAAAAATATAAAAACTAATTTAACATATTGTAATTATATAAAAGGAGACAAAAATGAAAATGACCAAGAAAATGAGTATTTTTGAAAAGGGGCATCTCAAAAGAGACATTTCTAACAAATTCTCTATATTTTATCATACCATTTGAATATATTATGATTCAGAACATATAAATTGATAGAAGTATTAGGTATGGTATTTTATCACTAATGGATAAGGGTATCTCTTAAATGAAATGAAAAGAGTATAAAGTAATTCTATATATATAAAAAGAGAGAATACTATATCCAATGTCAAAAATTTGGATGTAAAACCACATAGTACTTGTATTGTTGTCTGAGTCAGTTTTCTCACATTTGAATCCAGAAATGAACGTGCATGAAACAATAATTCAAAATAGTTTTTGTAGACGTGTTGATGTTTTTTCTTGTCTTTTAGAATTCTATTGGTTCATTTCGTTGATCCTTTTTGCTCACAACACACAAAAGTAAGACAGAAATAATACTCTATATATGTTTGTCCAAAAAAAAAGTATATAAATATATATATCTGTCTGTTTCAGTTTAAATATTTTTGCAGATTTTTGTTAACAGTTCTATTTTATCCTCATTTTTTAATCTATTGACCGTTTAAAAAAATATTATATAAGTGTACTGATAAAGGGTATAATGAAATAAAAATTATATAAGTGTGTGAAAACATTTAACAACACTTATAATAAAATGGCAAAAGGATATGATGTTTCTGATTTTAAGGTTAATTTTTATTTATTTGTCTCCTTAAAGGTATTTATAAACCAGTAAAGGTAAAACATTTTAACATGCCTCTTCGAGATGATAACTCCATCTCGAATCAATCCCACTTGTACTGATAATAAACATCTTTTTAGATTCCTATTAAGGTTAACAAGAGGCATATCTGTATCCACTTTTCTACGTTCACCAGAATTTGAACTTTGGATTCTGATATCACGCTAAACTTGGCCTTATCTTAGACTTCTAACTAAAAACTAATTGACAATTAGTGAATTAACCCTAACCTTTTATATAGTAATGATAGTCCTTCAAGGACTTAGATTGTATTCCAACACTTACATTCACTGGTTGGATAATTGTCTAGTTCGCGCGGCGAACCAGATTTCTGTGGTTACTAATCTTCAAGACTCTTTTATCCCATATTAGGTACGTTGCCAAGTTACCTAGCATTTGAAAGACACTAATGGAAGATGGCCTTAGCCGTCGACTGTTTCTAACCTTCTTATAGTTGTATTCAAATAAATAAACATGCACATGCAGTATAAGAGACCCTGAAAATTAAATCAGGTGTTTGTGTTACGTGATTTGCCTAATTAGGTGACAAATTGTTAAGTTATTTGTCTAACCTAATTTACAGTGACTCTAATGAGGGGTAATGAAAAACTTAAAAAGAATTAAAATGAGGAAGATAATAGTAGTTTTTGAATACTTTTAAGGATTTTAATAAATTCTATCTAGATGGCATTTTCGGATTTGATAGATAAATAGAGTGATAATATTTAAAACAATGTGTCATCAATTAAAAATAACATACACGATAAACAAAATTTTATTTACAATTTTTTTCTTGATTTGTTGTTTTTGAAAAAGTAAATAATATATAATCAATTAATGCACAAACTCTAGAAGTTTATTGGTCCTTCTATTTTGCAAGTTTCCGTAGGAACAAAAAAAAATTAAAAATTTCCCAATATGTCTTTTTTTTTTTTTTTCTTTCTATAATGCCCTTTGTTTTATAAATAATGCCCTTTGTTTTTGTTACTCATATCTTTGCATTATAATATTCGAGAAGATACGTAGACGTATTATTGAAACAACAAAATAATGGTATTTATCTTTTAAATCTAACTTTTGATGGACTATAAGAAGGATCATTTCCCATTTGGTTTTGTATGCTTAAACAAGTATCTCTTCATCGTTCACGAAACATCTCGTATCGAGAGAGAGATATAACGATATATATATATATATATTATATATAGAATCATATAAATAAATACTTACATCTCAAAATCAAGGGCACCAAAATGAAGGGAGGAGAAAAACAATGTGGGAAAGTGGGTAAGTTGAAGCCAATAATAGCAATCATATCACTCCAATTCGGATATGCAGGCATGTACATCATTACCATGGTCTCCTTCAAACATGGCATGAACCATTGGATCCTTGCTACCTATCGTCACGTCGTCGCCACCATTGTCATTGCTCCTTTTGCCCTCGTTCTCGAGAGGTATGTATGTTTCATGATGTTGTATGCGTTGTTTAGTTTGGTTTATATATATAATTAAGTGTCTCAATACTAATTTATCGCATACTTTTCAGGAAAATAAGACCAAAGATGACATGGCCATTGTTCTTTAGGATTCTTTCCCTCGGATTCCTAGAGTAAGCTCCGTATACATAAACCTTATCCCCTTTTTCATGTGCATGTATAATAGTATATATATTAATATATATATATATATGTCAATATATGTGTGGTAGGTGTGAACACACACATATATATATATATATATATATGTGTTTATACATTAACATGTGCATACATAACACATATATATACATATACTTATATATGTAATATTCAAACGACACATTTAGATTAACGACATACTATAATTTTATAAATAATTATATAGGATTCTCGGGGCCTAATAAAGACAAATGAAAAAATTGTGACGTTGATATATTTTCATGATAATATATGCGTCATGCCTAACATTTAAAGCACTTTTTGTAAACTATTAGAGACAGTTCAAATTTGCTTCTTAATCAATGAAAATAAAAATATTTAAATAAAAAACAATAAAACGATAAATACATATTTTACCAATATACCAAATATAATGAAAATTAAAAATTTAGATTTGCGTAATACTATAGAGGCGGACCTATTGTCTTTTTTGTTTATGTAAGATTTTAAAAATCGATAAATAAAACAAAGTTTTTATATAAAAGCCAATTCAATAATTTATTTAAACAAAGTTTTTTTCCATAGAAATGAGGTGTAAAACAATATTATTTTGGTCGAATCTTTTCGAAAAGATTCTAGTGGTAAATATTCTTGATGAGATCATCACTCATCGCCGTCTTCTCATTCATAGTCATTCACTTATTTGTGTTTCCTTTATCTTTTAAGAGTGATTGTGAAAAAACTAGAATATGATTGGTTGAGCAGAAGATGATGCAAAATTGAAGCATATGATTAGATACATAATTAATAAATTGATCCATTCGTAATTGTTATTGCTTGTCTATTCAGACCACTTTTGGACCAGAACTTGTACTACATAGGAATGAAAGCCACGTCAGCTACGTACAGTTCTGCCTTTGTTAATGCACTTCCTGCCATTACTTTTATAATGGCTGTCATTTTCAGGTAAATTGTTTCTAATATAATTAGATTTAATATATTTCTCAAATTTTTTTAACTAGCAAACGTAAACATAGTTTTCTTTTTACTAATTCACTAATCATGTATTTTTTTTTTAATATAATCAGGATAGAAACTGTAAACTTGAAGAAGGTACGAAGTCTTGCAAAGGTGATTGGAACAGCAATCACCTTAGTAGGAGCGATGGTGATGACGTTGTACAAAGGTCCAGCCATTGAGCTCTTTAAGAGTGCTCATACCTCTTTACACGGTGGCTCCTCCAGCAGCTCATCCGAGACCACTGACCAGAACTGGGTCACCGGAACCCTAGCGGTTATGGGTAGTATCACCAGTTGGGNTATTTGTTTAATATAATCAGGATAGAAACTGTAAACTTGAAGAAGGTACGAAGTCTTGCAAAGGTGATTGGAACAGCAATCACCTTAGTAGGAGCGATGGTGATGACGTTGTACAAAGGTCCAGCCATTGAGCTCTTTAAGAGTGCTCATACCTCTTTACACGGTGGCTCCTCCAGCAGCTCATCCGAGACCACTGACCAGAACTGGGTCACCGGAACCCTAGCGGTTATGGGTAGTATCACCAGTTGGGCAGGTTTCTTCATTTTACAAGTAAGTAAAAATTAGTCTCTTATATTTAGATTCTCAATTAGTGTGTTCAAATTAGTCTATGTAACACACCATAAATATTCTAATCACTATTAACATAACAAAGAGTGGTACCTAAGTTATACATATATATTGGGTAATGTAAACTAATTTGTAATATATTATTGGTAAAGCTATACATAATTTACATGGCATTAACAAAAGATGAATAGTGTATATTAAAGTTAACAAAATGGTTAATTTTGTTCAGTCATTCACGTTGAAAATATATCCGGCGGAACTATCACTCGTTATGTGGATTTGCGGCATGGGAACAATATTAAACACCATTGCTTCTGTCGTGATGGTGCGTGACTTGAGCGCCTGGAAGATCGGTATGGACTCGGGCACACTTGCTGCGGTATACTCGGTAAGTTTTCACCGTTTAATACGAAACCATCTGATTGTATATATAATCACACTAGCTAGTAAATATTGATTTTAATGGTAACTGAATGGTACTAATATCAGGGAGTGGTTTGTTCTGGTATGGCGTATTACATACAAAGCATTGTGATTAGGGAACGAGGCCCGGTTTTTACGACCTCGTTCAGCCCTATGTGCATGATCATCACTGCCTTCCTTGGCGTGCTAGTTTTGGCTGAAAAGATCCACCTCGGAAGGTAAAATATTTTGCCATTGGTACAAACGATTAGATTATATGCAATATGTACGTAACTAATTAGTTGTTTAATTTTGTAAATGCAGTATAATCGGGGCGATTTTCATCGTGTTTGGGCTATATTGCGTCGTGTGGGGAAAAGCTAAGGACGAAGTGATTTCGGTTGAGGAGAAAACAGGATTGCAGGAGCTGCCAATCACCAACATCTCCACAAAGACAGAGGGTATTGGTGGTATTCCCATTGCAGTAGACAAAGGTGTGGCTAACAATACCTAAACAAAAAGACATTGCTCTCAAATTTTGGAAGACCAAATTTCCAAGAAGGGAAATTTGTTTTATCTTACTTGTTTGTTTTATGTTGTTTACATTTTTAAGCTGTCTTGTGGTAATTATTAGATTCAACTATATATAAAAAAATGTTGTATATTTTCTGTAGTTGTGTAATCAAGGAAATGGAAGAAATCTTAATTTGGTAAATGTATNATGGACTCGGGCACACTTGCTGCGGTATACTCGGTAAGTTTTCACCGTTTAATACGAAACCATCTGATTGTATATATAATCACACTAGCTAGTAAATATTGATTTTAATGGTAACTGAATGGTACTAATATCAGGGAGTGGTTTGTTCTGGTATGGCGTATTACATACAAAGCATTGTGATTAGGGAACGAGGCCCGGTTTTTACGACCTCGTTCAGCCCTATGTGCATGATCATCACTGCCTTCCTTGGCGTGCTAGTTTTGGCTGAAAAGATCCACCTCGGAAGGTAAAATATTTTGCCATTGGTACAAACGATTAGATTATATGCAATATGTACGTAACTAATTAGTTGTTTAATTTTGTAAATGCAGTATAATCGGGGCGATTTTCATCGTGTTTGGGCTATATTGCGTCGTGTGGGGAAAAGCTAAGGACGAAGTGATTTCGGTTGAGGAGAAAACAGGATTGCAGGAGCTGCCAATCACCAACATCTCCACAAAGACAGAGGGTATTGGTGGTATTCCCATTGCAGTAGACAAAGGTGTGGCTAACAATACCTAAACAAAAAGACATTGCTCTCAAATTTTGGAAGACCAAATTTCCAAGAAGGGAAATTTGTTTTATCTTACTTGTTTGTTTTATGTTGTTTACATTTTTAAGCTGTCTTGTGGTAATTATTAGATTCAACTATATATAAAAAAATGTTGTATATTTTCTGTAGTTGTGTAATCAAGGAAATGGAAGAAATCTTAATTTGGTAAATGTATCGTTAGACGCCAAATATGAACTTAGTATTGACAAGATTAATCTTTAAAAGCCTATGAAACGTATAGTGATGATGTTGTTAAAATATTTTTTTTTTAAAGTTTGTTGCAAAGTATGGAGAACTAAACGTTCTTGGTTGACATGGCGATTAAGAAGATATTTAGGTTGATTTACAAATTTAAAAGTTCAAGAAAATGATTAGGACTGGAAGGGAGATGGAAAGAATAATCTTGGATCTGAGTGAGGAACGTGTGTTTCTCATTGTGACTGCATGCGAAAAAGATTTTTTTATGCAAATGAAAAACTAGTGAACCTTTTGAGGGTTAAGCAGGTTGTTGAATCTTAGTGAAATGCTCTTTTTCTTATTTTCACAATTGGTATCGAACTAGGAACAGTATGTGATTTAGTGGAACAAAAGCCAAAACATATCATATTCATTCAAAGTTTTAGCTGAAACCTAATCCAGTGTTATAGTGCATCTCTTAAAATTCATATCCTAATGTCATGACCATGATTAAACACTTCTAGAAGTACAAAATATCACCACTCTATAACAACACACAGAGAAACTAAGCTACATTGTTCCTGCGACAAAGCTAAGCAAAGCAGACGATCATAAAATTATTCCCTGTCCTCTTCATCACCATCTTCTGCAACAGAACCAAGATAATCATCAGTTTTATAAAATATATTCTGCTGAAATTTGATGTAACACATAAAGGATTCGCACCAGTGTTTGGTTCTCCTTCGTTTTGACTTCCCTCTCCGCCTTCTTCATTACCTCCCTCGCCTTCTTCCTCGTCCTCTTCTTCTTCTTCTTCTTCTCCTACCACTTCTTCATCTTCTTCTTCTCCTACTACTACTTCATCTTCTTCCTCATCCTCTTCATTATCAGAATCTTCTGATTCATCGCTCTCGCTTTCTTCTGCTTTTATTGGCTTCGGAGGCGGCACAAAACTTGTTGTAGATCTTCTCCTTGAACTCGACACAATGTTGCTCGTATCAATACCCTCAAGCTCCTTTGTTCTTTCTTTTCTTTTTTTGACTTCCTTGATCTCTGTCACCAGGTCAAAACATATACATTGTTAATAATTTATATGGTTTATAAGGTTTCACTCTAGAATATCTCGAAGGTGTAATTATATGGTTTCACCCTAGAATATCTCGAAGGTTTCTTACGCTTTCCTAATGGTAGAGGAAACTTCGTAAGTGTGAACATTACCTTTTTCTGAAGGATTTGCAGACAATCCTTCTTTGGCGAGTATCTCCTTGAGTTCTTTTACCAGAGTATCCTCGCGTTTCTCCTCGGGAGCCTGCTTGGCTTTCCTGTAAACCGATGGAGAAATACTGGCAAGAAAGAGATAAAATAAAAAAACCTGGAGTATGAACCAACACAGATTTTAAAGATCTACCGGGTTTGATTAAAAACCTCATTCCACAAGATTTGATGATCGATTTAAGATGCTCAACACGCCTCCCGTAGCCAGTCGTTGGAGTTTCCTGTTTCTGGAGTTAAAAGATATTAGACAAACAGACACCAAGCGTTGTATATTGTGCACTGTTTTAATAGGATTCGAGATAGAAGCAACAACAAAGCTGCTATACCTTCACAGATTTTTCTGACGATGATGGCTTTTCTCCTGCATCACTGTCGCTCTGTGAATCTGTTTGTTTTGTCTTCTTCACAGATGCAACTTTCTCCTTTTCACGTTTCCTCTTTCCGGTTCCCTCTGACTTTGATGACTTTCTTTTCTCAGCCGTCTTCTTTTTCACAGCTACTTCCATGTCCTCCTCCTCGTCTTCACCATCTGAATCAGACATTTCTTCACTGTCTGAATTTTTAGCTGGTGTGCTCTTGACATTCCTGGTTACAGTTGGCTTCCGAGCCATATCCTTAGTCATACGTTTTGTAGTTTTCTTCGGAGCCATAGCCTTAGTTATAGGTTTTGTAGTTTCAAGAGCTTGTAGTACCTAATTAGCCAAGAAAAGCTATAAGAAGAATGTGTCTCTCAGTTATAACAAGAAACATAGTAAATTATAGTTACTTACTTCATCTAATTCTTCATTAATGAATTTCTTGTAGGGGTCAAGAGAATACTTTTCTAATTTAAGATCTTGCTCCAAAAGTCGACGAAGTAAACCCATTGTAATTTTCCTGAAACAAAGCAAGCGATTATAAACAAAGATAAGTCTCCCAAAATTATTGACGACAACAAACTGACATATAGAAAAATGTTTCCTAACGGTTAAAATATGGCATCTGAGAAAGGATTTCAGAAAAGAAGACAGAATCGACTTACTCAGAATTAGCGTTAATATAAGAAGACCTTTTACGAAGGGCTTTCTTTATGTCACTCTGAAGGACCTCTTTGCTCTCCTCATCTTTTGTTTGCTCAGCTACAGATTTGGACGTGTTGTCATCTGTCAGAAGTCCCATCACAGGAGAATCATCTGTTTTGTCATCATCACCAGTCATATCTGCCTTGACATCTTTTTTCACCTTGTGCTCTTCCGATAACGTTGCTGCTTCTTTCACTGGAGCTACATCATCTTTCTTCTCAGTTTCTTGAGAATTTTCTGAAGTTTCATCATTCTCAGCACCTTCTAAGCACTGTTATCACCAAGAAAACATATCGAGGCATAATTAGTCAGCTACAAGAAGTAAGATATTTCCTCTATTTCATGCAAAACTTGGCATTAACTATAGCAAAGGATACCTGAACCAAATGTTGTTTAACAAAGCTCTTATGCACATCCAAAGCATGTTTCTCCAATTTCAGATCCTCCTCCAGCAACCTCCGCACACTCTCACAGGTGAGGCTGCTGCAAAAACCAAATTCCAGATAATTGTGCTTCAAAAAACCTTTCTCGGATACTTTTAACAATTATCTGAAACCCTTTAAACCATAAACTAAAGATAATATCAATCTTCAGCCATTCCTTTGAATGAAAATCTTCGTCTCATATACTTAAACGAAATGAAACCATTACAGCCCTCATTTTCCACGAAATCAAACTCTAAATCATCGCCAAGCTCTGACACAAAGCTATCCTACCAAGGACAGTGATTGCTACTCGAACAGCTCAATTCACAAATCTAAAATTCTCATTTCTTCGTTTCAATATAGCTTTCACCAAAACTATGCTTTGGAACCATACCATAAGGCTTCAGTTTCTCCACAAAATCTAGCTCTACAACATCACCAAACCAATCTTACACAAACAGACACTGAATGCTACTACAACAATTCAATTCATAGACCCAGACTCTCATTTTTCTTTCGTTTCAACCATATTTTACCAAGTTTAACAAACATCACTGACCACAAAACCCTAGTTTCTCCCCAAAATCCAACTCTAAATCATCACCAAACGAATCTTATAAAAACCTAGACTACCCACATACACTGAATGCTACCTCGAACAACTCAATTCACATAGACCTAGATCCTCATTTTCCTTCGTTTCAACCATCTTTCACCAAATTTAAACAAATTAACAACACTGATAATTTCCGTGAAATCGAAGCGAAGAGAGAGAGATGCCTTAAGCAACGATTTCTTACTCTGCTTTATCTCTGAGGTAGGTTACTCGGGACTGCATAGCCGCGAGAATCTGGGACTCGATATCTCCTGTTGTTGTTGTTGCCTCAACGTCCTTCGAATCAACCTTGTCACCGGCGATCTCCATGGCCGTGGTCGTCGTCGAGTCGCCGCCAGACATTTCTTTAAGACGACAAAGGAAATTGAGTAGAAGAATCTGCGATAGTAGAAAAAGCAGATTTTACATCTTTAGTGTGAATCGAACACCATTAAAAGATGATATTAATCAAAATCGTGATTCCGTGAAATCAAGGGGCATATCTGCAAATTGTTTTATTTTAATTCTTTTTATCTCCGCAAAATGGCATGTTACTATAAATAATATTACCAAATGAAGCTGAATTATTAAAAATTGTTTTGAGCACTTTACATATCATCATTTTCCTCATAATGTTTCTCTATTAATATATTGGTAATTTTTGGTATTTCAATGTAAATATATGAATAATATTATTCTTACTAATTAAATTAGACATAAATTAGGCATTAAATTTTATAATACTAATTTTGAAATGTTTAATAAAGTAGATGTCAATAAAAAAGGTGCACATTGTTAAATTTGGAAAATAAAAAAATATTTTTAATTTATTCTATGAATTTCGAATGAAATATATAATGACATGAATGTAATTAGTATTAACTAATGAAGGTTATTTGCTAAAATGTCTCGAGCTTTCTCAAAACAACACATCAGCATTTTTTCAAAAATATTTCTCTATGAATATATCGGGCATATCATCCAGTACCAAACCAAACTCTTTGACCAATTTCGAGCTTGGTTGTTGTGTCTTTGAAATTACGTTTGGATGTTTAGATTTTTGATTCAGATTAGATCGAATAATTCGAACTTCGGATTTGTCAGACTAGGTTGTATAGAATCCAACTGTTTTTCAAATCGGATCGGTTCAAATTTTTTTGGATTCAGATTAGTTTTCTAATTTTATTGAGAATCCAAAATTAAAGGTTTCCAAAATTAAACTGAACCTAATTAGGTTTGATTTTGGATCTGGATTAGAATCTGAATCTTAATATTATTAAAAGTAAAGTACATTTTGAAAATGTCCGAAATTACTTATCTATTTACGAAATGTGTCACTCAAAACAGTCTTCGAAAATTTCTCATCAAGGGTAAAATCTTATTGACACTCTTAAAATTTTTCCCAAACATTACTAATTCGGAGAAAACTATATCCAGGTTTGTTTTAAGCAATTCGGATTGTGGACAGATGGACGCGGATCTAACTTGGATATTTTAAATATTTTTTTAGGAATATATTAATTGCAACGTTCATATATGATTTTAAATAATTGGTTAAATTTTTGATTTTTAATATAGATGTTAGAATGTTATCTAAATTTTGACCTGTGGTACACCGTTTGATTGTGTTTTTTTATATAAAATAATATACAGATATGTGGGAAGTAGTTATTTTATGTGTTTAATGTATATAAAAATTAATTGTTTTCATTTTTAATTTATCATTTAAAATTCGTTGTTATAAAAGTAAACAGATCATGTTACTATGTAGTGCATATATATATATATATGTGGGTATAATATGCAAGTTAATACATTCCAAACACATATGACAATTTTATAATTTATGATTAATTCTAGAATTTAATCCACAGCACATTTTTTGGTAATTCCTTCAAAAAAAAAAAAAAACATGACCATAACTTTGTCCAACTAAAATATAACATAGAAGCATCAACATAATAAAAAGGGAAATTACCTAGAATATTACATAAAAGTATGTTTATTAGTAGTCTAACATGTTGAGATTTTGGACTTACTAGAATAACACATAAAAGTTTGCAAATTACTTCTATACCTGAGTTGTGTGTTTTATTACGTTTTATGTCATTCTCTTTTAAAACCAAGATCTTAAAAGGGGAAAATAAATAGAGAATTCCAACAAAAGCATGAATCGATCCCTTGAATTTTTGTGTTGTTTGTCTTACGAAAGTTGGGTTGAGATCAGGTTTTTTTTTAACTATTTGGAAAGCGTGCGGCGTGGACAGAATCTGTGTGGAGTACGTTTGGCTGGTGGACCACGGGCGGACGGCGAGTTGACGGCGAAGTGGTTTGAAGTTGAGGAGGAGGGAAATATAGCGATCTGCTGTGAGGTAAATTTCTATATCGTGGTTTAGTCTCGATTGTTTACTGTTTAGAAAGAGTTTGAGTATTTCATAGTAGGCGTTGTATTTTGTGGAAGGTTACTTATGGCGATATTTATGTTCGTTTTCTGTATTCTTTTGAATTCTCTTTTCCGGAAGATTTTTGTGAGACTTCTTCTTGTTTTGTTGCCAATCTAAGCAACAGATTTTTTGTGATATTTGAATTAATAACCAAACTAATGATTCTGTATTCTGTCGTAGTTATGGGGTCAAGCAATGTTGCGAAGAGGTATCAAAGAAGGCTGTATCCAGATGGTAATTTTCCACTGGCGATCAGAAGCATGCACAACGATTGTAGTTTGTCTAATCTAGCTGGTTTGAAAGACTTCGTTGGTGATGAGGTGTACGACCAAATAAGAAAGAATTCGCAGGTGGGAGTGTGATTGGATCTAGCGGAATCCGACTACCTGTATTGTGGGAAGACCATTCATTATCTATTGTCCAATCAATTGGCAATAGACATTTCATCGGAGGTATGGTTTTTGGTTGGAGGAAAGCCGCTAAGGTTCTCTCTATA
>NC_025686.1:8352867-8379467 GCF_000633955.1 Camelina sativa
ATTCTGTGTATGGTGTAGGGGAAGGTTTGAAGAAGAAACTGGATAATCTGCTGTTAGACGTGATCAATGGCGAAGTGGATGAAAGAGAATGGGATTGTGTTAAAAAAAGGAAGGGGGAACATACGAAGAAGAGGGAGAGGAGGCAACCTGTTGCAGGGGTAAGTGACAATGATTTCGTTGAAACAGCCCCAACCAGCATCAATAATGTCCCCAAAAATGCGAAGGAGCAAAAAGAAAGTGTTGGGGACAAATGTTCAGCAGAGAAGGCGTCTGGAGATAAGCAGTCAGGTGTGCAGGGTGAAGATGGTAGTGGAAAGTTATTTACTATGGTTGAAACACTAGGGGCGAAAATGGATAATATTGAGATATCGTTTTCTAGAGCAATAGCGGAAGTTGTGTACAAACTTCAAGGTATGGAGAGTAGGATGGGTAACTTTGAGAGTGACGTTCAACTATTGAAGAAAGTTGTCATCAACTCAACGGATGGAGGAGCGCATACGCAAGGACCTCGTACAATAAGAAATGACGAACCAAAAATAGAGGAGGTATGATCTGCGTACCGTATTGATGAAATTGTTACTATATATCAAGTGTTCAGTATGAAGTCTTTGTATTTTTCTATTCGAGGAAACAATATTAATTTCAGTATTGTGAAGTTGTATAATTCTGTAATTATTTTGATATATGATTTTCTCCGTACACACAAATTTTGTATACTTTGTCTTTAGTTTTAACAGCGTCATATTATATATCAAATGTCTTGTATATAACGTCAAATACATGTTTTTTTTTTCAAGTCATTGCTATATCAGATAAAGCATTTGGACCAGGATGGTTATAAAGTTGCTAGTTGTGTTAGGAATCCGTTAGCCATTAAGGATAAGGTCATGTGGTCTAGGAGTATTAAAATCGAACCAGAGGACAACGCAGCCGCGAGTGTAGAGCAAATTCCAAAGCAGATGGTAGACAGTTTACAGCGTGGCAAAAGAGTTCAGAGTTGGGAGACAGAGGAAGGTGATAAAAGAGCAAAGTATAATGACAAAGTAGATGGAGCAGGTGCTCAACCCGTTCCTATTAATGTTATCCATTCGGTAAGTGGTGGTAACCTGTATGGTCGGATCGAAAGTGCGAATCTGTTGTGGATTTAACCGAGGAGACCAGTACTCCTGCATCATCTCATACACTGAAAGATAAGGAGAAAGCCAGGTATTTTGCACATTTGTTACAAAAGGTGTTTCCTCCCTCAATAGAGCTTGATCTTCTATTAGTAGATCCTGTGAGCACTGACATGGGGTTAAGCCCTAATGACGAATCAATAGGAGCAGCATTAATTACCCGACGTGAAAGCCACACTGTAGTCCTATCTCCCGCAGTGTACGATCCTTTTATTAAGGCAAGACCTGAGAAAATTGCAAAGTTGATGTCCTTCCTAACTGATGATTTGTAAGTGTTCATTTAGAGTTGTATATAATTAGTGTTTATATTAGGATATCATCTACGATTTATAATTGATTTGTTAATTTTGGTATTCACGGCTAAAGTACCTTGCACTGGAAATGCCGAATTTTATTTTCGCCTCCTGACCCCTAAACAATTGTGGCCAACTACAACATTCGGCTGGTTATGGGATGCGGTAAGCTTCGTAGTTTTGTTCCATAACATCTGACGCAGTTAACTATGGTATACTAATGCCTGATAGATGTCACTAATGTTGCAGCACATGGTTACATGTAAGCATATGTTCCGTATTAGGGGGACGCAAATCCCATCCCCATATAAAACAGATCGTATTGCTTTCCTCGATCCGTTGTTTGTTAGTATGTGGGCATTTGAATTCCCTCAAATGGAAGCCTCTAATAAATGGGTTTTTGGAGAAGGTTATTTTGAGACATACGTGGGAAGGCTGCCAAAATATGGAATGACACACAAGGTGTGGGTTGACGATGTAGACACCCTGCTCTTCCCATACAACCTCGATAACAACCATCGGGTAGCCATCGAAGCTGACTTAGTCCAGCGAAGGCTACGAGTTTACGATAGCATAAACAGCGGTAGAACCGACGAGATTCTACAAAAGAAGTGTAAGCCGTTCGTAAAAATGATCCCACGTTTGATACAAGCATATCACCGGAGGTACAAAGATGAGAATATCGGGGCGGCGGCATTTAGTTACTATCAGGTGAAAACACTCCCACAGATCTATCAACAAGGTGACTGTGGTGTGTACACGTTGAAGTGCTTAGAGTGTATAGCTCTTGGACTAAACTACACAGACCTATGTGATGCGGCCATGCCTTCGATTAGGATGAAACTTGCTGCAGAAGTGTTTGATGAGGTCCCAGACCGAGACTGCTTTCTGCAACTAGATGTTACGTCGGAGACAATAGATTATCCGGAAGCTGAGTTCAACTCGGGATCCAAAAGTTGAAGAAGTTAGGTTCCATGTACATTACCGGAGCAGTATGATTTTGCAAAATTGAAGATTGGTTTTACGCGTGTTGCTAATAAAAGATGCGTGTTTGGTCATTTTTGTTGGTAACATGAGGGATTTGAGGATGTCGGTCTTATATTATCCGACGTCTGGTCACTCACATAGCTCCTATCGGTTGTTTGTAAACCCTCTTTAAGTGTAGTGTTTTTTGTATATTGCAGGGTCTAGATATGTATCATTATGACGTCTTACGGATCAGTATTAATATATGTTAGGCCTTTATCAGATGTGTACGTATCATCAACTAAGTAACGGCCTTATTATGGTCTGTTTACACACGTACGTATATTCAGCTGTGTACGTACAATCGATTCTCTAACGTTGTAGCCGTTATTTTTAGGTGCATGGANATTGGTTTTACGCGTGTTGCTAATAAAAGATGCGTGTTTGGTCATTTTTGTTGGTAACATGAGGGATTTGAGGATGTCGGTCTTATATTATCCGACGTCTGGTCACTCACATAGCTCCTATCGGTTGTTTGTAAACCCTCTTTAAGTGTAGTGTTTTTTGTATATTGCAGGGTCTAGATATGTATCATTATGACGTCTTACGGATCAGTATTAATATATGTTAGGCCTTTATCAGATGTGTACGTATCATCAACTAAGTAACGGCCTTATTATGGTCTGTTTACACACGTACGTATATTCAGCTGTGTACGTACAATCGATTCTCTAACGTTGTAGCCGTTATTTTTAGGTGCATGGATGGTGCTTAGTTTCTCTCCATTTTGAGCACACTAAGTTGTCCCTACTGGCAATCCTACGTACATTGGCAACATGTAGGTAGATGTATGATATGATGAGCGAGGCAATTAAATTGTATTCCAAGTCATCGAACTAAAATCATCCTAACAAACGGTTACGGATCAGATGGACCACCTGCGTGAAATTAATAAGTACAACCAGGAAGAATGTTTGTTCGCTAGTTAATGTATCGGGCTGATACCAGCTTCGTAGACGTCCATCGCGAACTTCTTTCGGAAATTGTCAATATTGTTGTCGGTGATCTCCAAGCAATCAGTCATCGGTTTGCCCATGCTCAACAGTTCTATAAACTTCATAGCAAAAGGTCCACAATCTCCCGTCCTAAAGTTTTGTCCTACAGGGCTGACCCTTTCAGCGGTAAATTGGTCGACAGGGTAATTGACATCGATAACACTCTGAAGTAGGTACGGTATCATCTTAATCACCGGCTTGATCCGGGACATTGCAAGAGTTTCTCTGGAAAGGGTCATCAAAGGATCGTAAATGGAAACATGTCTCGTTTTAAGATTTATGCCCACTCCTACCCAATGCGTAGATTTCCAGTACATTGGAGCATATATAACGTCGACATCTGTAACCCACTTCAACCTTGGTTCGTGGTGCATCCTTTCCCCATTGACGATGTCAATGAGTACTTTGTCCCACCTGAAATTTCGTTTCGCCGTGGAGCTGTTGAATGCTTGGAACCTTCTTGTCAACTCGTAAAAGAGAACAGAGTCCAAAATTACGGTCCTTTGTTTTATCATTTTTTCTCCGTGTTTGTGCCACAGCGTTAGGGCAATCATCTCCAAGTGCTGCAGATGCAGTTAAACACAAACCGGTCGAATTTAAATCCAACAAGAAACCATGAACACACCTAAATCGTGTAGTTAAAGTTTAAAATATGTACCTGACTATGGACCCATTTTTGGGACGATATAAGAGTAGAGAAGAATAGGTTATCTGCCTTGCGGAATCCGAAAATGGTGTGTACCCTATGAAATTTTTTAATTATGAATATCCTATATCAATGATTGAGCATATCAATTATGTCATCTGAGTAATATATACTAAACTTACACATGATCTTGTTTTATCAACTCGGTGAATTTGGCGAATTTCCCATCATCAACATCTTCCATAGGGTCGTATGAAACCGACCCTGCTTTTATCACTATGGCTTCGGATGGTTGACTCGCACGTATCTCCATTATCACTTCTTCTGCCCGTCCTGTTTCATCCACAATAATAACCGACTGCGGCACTAAATTGTCTGAGTCACCGGAAATACATTCCTCCCCTGGACTTTGATCTGGTTGGCCTCTAGTCTCTTTACAGCCCTCTTCGACATCGCTTTCGTTGTGTATTGCTTGGTCCCCGGCCTAATAAGATATACGTAAATAGATTAATTGTGACGTACACTGGACCATCTAAGTAGACACTACAAATATGGCAAATAGTCGAAATAAAAAATAAGTTTGAAATTTGCCAGTGGTTGAAGGTTAACTGTTGTTTCTATTTGTACATGTCCATCAGTTTTGTTACAGCCCTCCTCGACATCGCTTTCCTTTTGTAGTGCTTGGACTTCGGCCTAATAAGATGTACGTACATAGATTCATACTTACGTACACTAATGTCACAAATAATCGAAATCAAAAAAGTTAGACACTTGCCTCTTGTTGAGCGTCAACTGCAGTTTCATTTTCTAGAGGTATTTCGGTTTTGTTACAACCCTCATCTGACTCGCCTTCCTGACGTCTTATGTCCCCTCCGTTACTGTTAACCCACTCGACTTTTCCGCCTTCTTGATGCAGTTCTTCCCCATCCACCTATTCAAAATAATGAAACTTTAAAGATGCGTGTTTGTAGTAGGAACTTGGTACAAGCTCATTTTTCACACGTTTAGATTAGAGGAGATAAACAAATAACCGAATATATATGAAACCCACAGATGGTTATCCCTTTTATGGTTACTTCCTGACCTACCATTTTGTTACAATGCAGATCAGGTTCCATTTTAGTATTCAGCTGCAGCAATATCTGTTCAATTAAAGGTGGAAAATGCTTTATTACGAATATAGTGTTGTAATCTCCATTCCGTGTCAAATACTTACATTGAATACGGTTTTAGTTGGTGATAGCTCCACAGCAATGTCCCCCGCGTCATAATCTTGGCAACACTCATTAAGTCCATTGTCTNTTTGTTACAGCCCTCCTCGACATCGCTTTCCTTTTGTAGTGCTTGGACTTCAGCCTAATAATATGTACGNTCGTAATTATCGGTTACCCACCCATTAATATGACTACGGGTTGTATCCTACAGTCAAATATATAAAGAGGATCTAAAGAGGATCTTCTTGTCCATTACCTGGCCTCCAACTAAAGAATCACCACTGACAGAGTGTTGACCATCTATGGCATCTTCGAACCATCAGTATTCCGATCACCCTATGCACACCACGATAGCAACATAATTTAATATATGTAAGTATTGAAAAAATTACAACCCTTAAGCTATTTGTCATATCAACCTTAGCAGTGTCAGCGCATCCCCTGTTTCTGACCTTCTCTCCCTTTTTTTTCATAACCATTACTGAACTCATTCTTCGAAACTTTATAGTTTTCCCTCTTCTTTTTTTTGAATACTTCTTCTCTGAAACTGTATGCGAAGCATAAGAAGGTTTCCCATGTTCGTTTCTTTTAACATCCAATAGTGCAGCTCTTATCTCCTTGCGGATCTCTGTACGTATGAAAATCTCCATGTTTGCCTGATTTTCCTTTATCAGTGCTTCTTGTTTCCTGTAGAACCGGCTTAGTTTCGCCTCATACCTTTCAAATTGGTCATCGTCCAAACGTTCATCAATAACGGGCGTACCCCCCGGTCGCACATCATGTCTCCTTGTGCTCTTCTCTTTCTTATTGTCAATTGTTGCGGTGTCTGCTCTTTTCCTCTTTTGACAGTCAACTGTAACTATATCACCAATTAACCATTAATTTTTAAAAAAATTATCTTTATAGTGAAGCCCTTTGTAATGTATAAATGTTTTTAATACCTTTCTCTTCGGGACGTGTCTGTTTTGGACACCTATCATCACCTCCCATCCATATTGCCTCATCCCATTTGTGGCCAGCTTTAATAAGATTTTCAATGTTGTCAACTTGATGGTCTTCCTCTTCGTCACGCCACTCCAATTCTCCACTATCACAATGCTCCCCACTACCAACCATCCGTCTAATAACCACCTATAATATGATTACAAATATATATACATTTGACGAAACTGATAGATTCAGGTCGTTAACGTATTATATCAACCAAGTACATACCTCTTTAGCAGCCTCGCATGCGAAGATGTCTGCTGTCTTGATTGGCCGCAGTTTAGCCAGATTGTGGATCGATCTTTGATTAAACGCCTGATCTTGAACGTCAGATGGTACTAATCTTGCAATTGCTGGGACAGATTGGAAAGCCAGCAGCTGGAGTGCTAGAGGAAATCCATGAACAGCAACTGATTGTTGCTTGAAAGTTTTCACTAAGCTGTCTACGTCTGCTGGACATTTAAATCCTGTAATAGTCTCCAGCGTCCGTTCAAATGACAACCTTCCCCATGAATATTGGAAAAAAAGCAATATTCTTGGTCATCTCCACTGTCTTCAGATCTGGTTTTACTGGTTGCGTGACGCATGTTAGAACTCCATCAACTATTATTATCAGCGCTAAAGCTAGTTTCTGCCACGTTTCCATTTCCTCAGTCTCCAACCTTTTTACCAACTCGGAGATCGTTGGTTCTTTGTTTTCCCCGAATAGTACATCCCAAACAGTCTTACATCCTTTATCCGTTTTTGTAGCTCTTTTCACATCTCTCTTTTTTGGATAATTTCCACATTCGAGACCTGTCAACTCTGCAAATTCCTGTAATCCAAACTTGATTGGATTGCCACCAAACACAATCCACATCTCATGCCGCTTTTTGGTAACCAATTGACGGCAAACAAATCCATGAACTAGTTTACCGGAGAACGAGGTCTTGTTCGCAGGGATACGAAAAAGCTGCCCAAATGGAGACTTTAACAAGTTTTCCATTTCTTTTGTTCCACTCAGCACCCTCGATATTGTAGAAAGATATTCCGGTTTTGAATACGCATTGATCTTGGTTTTGAGAAGGTAATGGTCAAGAGCAAATAACCTCCTCGGTAGATCCAAGCTCAATTGAGGAACGACCTTTACTTCTTCGGGATCCATCCTATCACCAAGAAGTAACGTACATATTAGTATGTACGTACACAAAGCCAATGAACCCAAATACCAATGTCTACCAAAGTTCAATTCTGTTGACGATTAGGGTTATTTATCCTCTGTCCGCCACAAATACACAACTATTCATCAATTTCATGACCTGGGCTACTCAAATCGATTCTTAAATGTATTTGCTAGGTACTCTTCCAACCTAATATAGAATTTGGGGGAACAATCTCTCTTCCAATTTAAAGGAAGAAGTGAAGAGAAACACTTACCTTTCTGAATCAACACCGGTGATGAAAGAGGGATCGAAACTAGTCGCCTTTTTCTGATTTCACCCGAACTCCGTAATCTCTTCTCACTTAAATGTCTTGTCGCCGACTTCTATTCTCGCTCCTCTTGTAGAACTTATCCCAGATCTAAACACCTTGATTCAAAAACTCAACTCGGGATGGAAACAACCCTATCGGACTGAGGCCTCAGTTTTTTGTCTCTTACCAAGAACAAAGATTTTGCTCTACTACTAAACAATTTTAAAATATTTTTTTTAAAACAGTGCAACGGTTGTGCTTTTCTTTAATATTTTTATTCAAATTATACAGTTCTTCAACGTTATTGGTTCATTAACACTATATATCAGCTTTTATTAGTGAGGTTAAACCATCATTCACTATTCCTTGATGTTTTATAAAGTTTTACATTGAATTGGTTTGTTAAATGAACCAATCTATTTTCCGCCAATATATAACGTTGACTATAGGGTCATAATTAAGTAGTGCATGCGATGTATCGTCTTCGCTTAACCGGCAGTTACACGTGTTAATTATCTAAATGCGATGTATCTGTATGGAATGCAGTCACGACGTTTCGAAAAGCCACAATATGTCTAATCCATTTGTGTTTGTTCGCTGCCTATATAAGAAGACAAACACACACCCGGTGAAGTATGTATTCGTCTCTCAAAACCAAAATATCACCCGCAAATTAAACATAAGTGCAACAAAGTTATGGTGCATTTCGACAGGCTATCCGATCTCTAGAGGTGGCGTTCTGATTGGAAGGTTTCTGTTAAGATCATCCGCAAGTGGAGAAAGAGAGAAGCGAACATCGTCACCTTTGAAATGGTTGTTTCGGATGTTTTCGTAAGTGACTCGTCTCATCATCATATTATATGCACTTAATATTAAATGATTCATACATCATGGTTGAATTTTTTCCCGCACCGTAGGGAGATAAAATGCAGGCAACAATCAGCGAGGACCTGTTGCCCCAGTTCTGTACGGGGATTGAGGAGGGTTTGTGGAAAACCTTGTCAAATTTCGTCGTCACTGACGACACATCCGCTGTGAAGGTCGTGGCTTCCAACTACCGGATCAAATTCACTGCTGACACGGTTGTGGACAACATTCGTTGCTTGTCGACCAATCACTTCATCGACTACGTCCCCTTCGACCAAATTTACAAACGATGGTCTCCTTGGACCCAGAACTGCTGCTTAGGTAACGTTGCATTCTGTTGTTCCATTTTTTAATATCATATCCAGTACCATAATTCTGATGACATGACACCATAGAAACGATGGGGCAAGTTACTCACGTCGAACGAAGAATATTGGTGGACGATCCAACTGCTCCACGGTTTGCCGAGAGAACCCGGTTGATACGGTTTTCATTGACGAATCTTGAGTGAGTCGTTTTCGCGATTATTACCTTTCACACACTTTAAAGATATAACGGGCTATTAACGTAAGGTGTCTCTGTGGGTAGGGGTCATCACTTGCAATGTGTGGGTTATGATGAAATGATCGATGATTTCGCCCGCAATTTTTGGCTATGTGGAGGCAAACCAGTTGTAGTCTTGCATTTTGGAGGGGCAAGTTTAAGGATGGAGGTACGGATTAGGCAAACGTATTTAAAACAATTCAATCACCTTTTAAATATAAGAGTGCTACATAAAACTAATTTTGGTTACCCTTTTTCCTTATTTTTCCACACCGCAGGAGGGATGGAAGTGGTTAGTCAACCGGGTGTCTCTAAAGTGATATTTGAACCACCCTTCCCTGAGGTTAGAGATTTCAAACTCCGGTTGGAATACTTCGACCAGCGCGAGCGGACTGACGACGATTCGTAGCCTATGTTTCCATTTGTCAATGGTTCTTACATTCCAACCTTTTAAACTACGTCGCTGAACTCTTTATATTATCTTCATTACCTACATACCAACAATCTATCTTACGTGGATAGGAATAATTTGATGTAACATGTTTGTGTGTATTACGCATGGTTAATTATATATTTTTTTATTATTATTTGGTAAGCATCTTCCTAATACTGCCAACCTTTAATGTTAGACGTATGTGTACATTTTTGTGAAAATGTTTATGTTTAATTTCAAGGGGTTTGGTTGATAATAATAACACGACAACGTTTCAAACAGTCATTTTTTTAGACGGAAAAAAGTGACTAAACCAAATATAACGTTTAAAACTTGATGTTAAACATTTAACCCACAACCCAAAGTACTACTAATAAAACGACCAAACTACTTGAAAAAATAGGTCATTGTTGCTAGTATAACCAAAGTCACAACAAATACATTGGTCAGTTTTAATTCCATAGTTAATCCATCACTCTTGTACGCAATCAACGCCTTCATCATTTCCAACTCCATCTGATTTTCCTTGTGCATATTTAAGATGTTAGCAATCTCCTCTTTTTGTCCCTGAAGCACTTCACGCATTTGATTCAAACTAGTTAACTTTAGAAGATCTTCCTTCACTGTTTTCAGTTCCTCCATCATCGATTCATCCCACCATTTAAAAATGTGATAGTCCCCATCCTGCAATTTTTTTTTTATTTTTTAAACGAAAACCTCAAGTTATGCAAATAAATCTGATATTTTATGCAACCTCGGGGAAACTGTACATCACTTACCTCTCTATTTCTACAAGTGTAGTGGAGCCTCCCTGGGTTTGTCCTTGTAAAAGAAGGTTGTAGCTTTGACCTTTCACCACAGTAACAAACAGCCGGGATCCCATACTCCGCATCGTCATACTCAACTGGAGTCGTGTTTGTTAAAGCAGACATTGAGATCGAAACAGAGAACATAAATGAAGGAGAGAAAATTAAAAAAAGGCACGTTCAACTATTAACAGATATTCCAACTCCTCAATCTAGTCCAGCATCTACGACAGCGGCTCTCTCTATCTTCCCGAAATCGATTTAATGAACCCTAATTTTGATTTCGTTTATAAGATATCGATTTTGTTCGGTTCAGTTCGGTTTATAGAACATTGGGTTTTGTGTCGTTTTCCTAGTGTAAAACAGCAAGAAATTTCACAGCTTGTGTCGTTCTCGAATAGAAACAAACGGCGTCGTTTGTTTGATAATTATGTGTGTTTAACCGGTGAAACAACCTACACGTCATCTATACGGGGACCTGGGCTATATTTTGTGTGGCCCATTCTCGTTTGTTGGGTAGGCCTCTTGGTTATATTTTGTGTGGGCCATTCACCCGGGATTATGACAATAACACGGTATGATTAAGTATAACACGTAAGGTATAATTTAACCCTGTTTTCCAACGGGTTTGCTAGGGTGCTTAGTTCCCTTAGGAAGTATGTAATTATGGATACTTAGTAAATCGAGCAAGGTTTACTAAAACAGAGTTGATGAACGACACGTTAATTAACATCTTCAAGACATAGTAATTTAATTATATAATGAAACATACGTTTTACAGAAGGGAACCGACAATACACCTAAAGGATTTCACATATAGATTTGGCCACCCACCACACTCCGCAATTTACACAGACAATGTCATAATAACGTGTGTTGGTCGATAACCTGCCCCATTTCAAACAACTATGCATGGCACAGTCCGAGAAAGGGATCAACGAACTGGAGGGATATACTTTTGAATCTGCGTACGTGTTTTTACGCACCGTCTTAAACATACACAACCGTTGGAACAGATCTTCCCCGATAAGCCGTACTCCCTCTGATTGGAGTGGATAGTGATGTGCATCAAATTGGTGAAGAAAACGAACCGCCATATGCTCATCCCCATATAACATAGAGAAAATCCCACATGCAAGAGTGGCCTCGGTTTCTTCGGGAACGTTTTTTTAGTAGTGCGATGCCGCGCTGAATGTCTCGGTCCTCAGCAACGATCCGTAGCCCCTCGTTGTAGATTGCTATTCTGTTCCATGCGTCTAAACATTTTTCGAAAATACGCCTGTGAATCCCTTCTTCCTGGCGTTCACCATTTGGCTTCCTTGTCGTTTGAAATGAAGAAGGATGCCAACAGATGTGGTAGATGCTGGCAACCTTCAGAACTTCGGAGGCAAGCACCGTTTCCACTCCTCGCCGACCAACCTTTAATAATGGGGCAAGGAACCACAACCCATCACTTACGAGATGCTGGGCTATTTTTATCAAGATCTCGTCTGGTAGATCAGTCTTCTTACGCCTAGAAGTCGCCATTTTTTTTGCAGTTAAGTAAACTAATAGCAATATGTGCAGATACAAATAGACGGAAACTACAGCCTGCCCACTAATAAAACCTACGATGTGAGAGGTGGTTGGGGAGTTTGGCGAAAATCCTGGGAATTTATGCTACTTTCTATATGACGTCGTTTTAAATTAGCCTATTGTTAACTACAATTACGAAGGGACCCATTTTAGGTTTATGAGCTCTCATGCACGCCTACTCGATTAGAATTATTAAAACAAGTAAGTAGTGCGAACTACGTGTCAGTTTCGTGTTATCGGATTTGAAATTCATTATATTCGAATTAGTTAAATATTGGCTGTAACTCACCCATCAGCTAACCCTAAGCTTAGAAATGACATTTGTAGGTTCTCTGATGTGCAACTTCGAAGTGAGTCGTATTTATTGTTGCTTAGATATGATAGTTTTCTCATCATTATGTTTATTTGATGTGTATCCAGTTACGTAATTATCACCACTTCCTCCCAACGACATCAATCCAAAGGGCTGCTATTCACTTGTTTTGATTGTACGATTATTTAAGCTTGTGTACGTAGACGACTACCACAATAAATTATGACTCCCAACGTACATCAACTTAGGTGTGGGGAATTAATTATCCTTCTGATAAAACAATACAACATTAAAGATTCTACTTATTATTAGGAGATAGCACAAGCATTCGGTGAAAAAAAAAAAATTTGGTATCATTAGATCCACATGTCAGCTCAAGAATCAAAATACTTATTTTTATCTCACTTTATTTATTTAACATAAGTTATTGTTTAGCAAACAATTTTTTATATATTTTTCCCTATAGAAATTCATCATTTCTTTTACTTTATAAATAGAAACTTGGTTCATTTTATTTGGACATAAAAAAAGTCATTTTATATCTTTAAATAAAATATTTTTGTGAAATAGATTCTAATAATAACAATTTTAATATTCAAAATTCTACATATTATTTTCTATCTCAATTTTAATAATTATTAGAATATAAAATATAAAATAAAAATGATAGAGTAAGTTGAAAATTTAAACCATTGTACATAGTCTGACAAAATTAAACCAATATTTGAAATATAAAACAACATTTGATTTCTATTTGTAGACATTTTTCATTGCTCATTCCCCGGACAGTCTGACGAAAGTCTGCATTGTTTCTGTATGGGTTCCGGAGCTTTCTCCTTTCTGGGCAATTGTTTCAATTTGTGTCCCATCGTGTCCCATCACATTGTCAATGTGGTAATGTGCTGCAAACTCACATCTATAAGTTTTTTCAAAAAAATGTACATGTGAGACTGTGAACAATATGAACACATACGCTTTCATACCAATTATTAAAAATAATATCAACTTACATATGCTTGTGATGTACAAGTCCTTCGAAATCTGCTCGAATGAAGAATCTAGAAGACTCTTCGGTGTGTACAAGACATGGTACGCCTACACACATTTACGTAGTTGAGTTGCTCGACAAATTACATGTACTTGCTTCTATCATAATATTAATTTACTCTGACGTACCTTCATAACTCCCAACCTTAAAGAACCGGAAGACACAAAACACTGGTTCGGATTTGTGGAGAACATGACATCCCTTTGATTCCCAATCAGAGAGGAATTGATGGGCATAGAAGTCTGTGAGACGACATTTGATACTTTCATTCCTGCATTAACGCACAGTTGCTATCAAAGTTAAATCTATGAAGTTCATATATATATGTATATATATATTACTATGTTTATAGCCTAATAGGTCCTTAACCTGCCATTCAGGAGAGTGAAGACAACTTCAATACACCTGCCATCGTAACGTGACGTCCACATTTACGATGCACCCACAAACATCTAGTGTGGGGAAAAAAAAATTCGAGATGTAACGTTTATTTTGTACTTTTCCAAATGATACACTTAAAACCGACGTTCTAAACTGACCAAACGACCACTAAATGAATCTCAGCAACCATCACAAGTTCATAATTTCACGGAAATTAATATATACATATTAAAGAAATTATAGATAAAACATACCGAAAGATACGGGATGAGTAACTCTGCCACTAGTTATATCATCGATATCCTCGAAGCGGAAGTAATTTTTGTGATTCAAAGGTTGGATCACATCCATGGTTGACTCATGCGTAAACTTGATTTGGTATGGGTGATGAGTATTCCTCTCCTTGAGAGTTGGTTGATTAATTAAAACTCCCGAATATCGTACCAGGTACCGATTTCAGGGTTTCGCTGGATATTTGGGTATTCCCCCTGTAGAAACGCCACTTCGATTGTGGAACCCTTCATAACAGATAAATTGTTATACATCAATAACTGTTGGATTTAGCGAAATAAGAAAGACTTGTTTAACTAACCTCTTCATCCACAAGTAGAAGAACCCGTTTTACAAAGCATTTGCGAATCGACCAAGCGTTCAACACCTTGGCGTGGATACACCAACACCAACACCAATTCCTTCTCTCGCGGTCCAGTTCAGCAATACAATCGGTTCTGAAGCTCATGGTGATCTCAGATTTTGGATCTCTTACTTTAAACCGTGTTAGGAAAGACGAAGGTTGAGAGCAATCTAAATATTTACGGAGAGCCACAACTCGAAACGACGCGGCCTTTCGACTTTCCATGGTGTCAGTTTAATAAGACCCCAAATGTACGTACGTTCCCAATGTAGTATACGTACATATGTATAGTTTGTATAATTACAACACTAACAAATAACCNACCACCTAACTCCTCTGTTGTTGAAGCATATATAATAACTACGATAACAAAATCTCTAAAAAAAAAAAAAAAATGGCGAAAGCACNATATTAACAAGCATCGATAGACCATAATTTTGTTTTCCCTCAATTCGAAACCCTGTACCATAATTGTCATAAACACTTCAAGAGATGGTTTAATCGCGCTTGTTTTAAATAATATTGGGTTATTAGCGGTTTCAGATTTACAAGCAGAATAAAGGTAGATCAAATATTTAGATGTTCATGTCCAGATTAAGGGTGAAGAGCATAAAAAAAAGGTAGACAATTTATGCATGTATTTCTCATGCATTAACCACAAAAAGACAAATAAACTAAAGTTAAAAATAATATCTATCTTGAATGGTAACTTATAAAGTGATCAGAGGACTTGATGCTTTTCACCCTTGATCTGCACTTGAACAGCCACATATTTGATTTATAAAGTGATAAGAGAACTTGATGCTTTCCCCCATTCAAGATCTTACTCGTGTAAATTTATTTGTAAAATATGCTAGTACGGAAACGTGTCTTTTTCTACAAACCGGATTTGAGTCGAATTATATACGAACTACACAACTTTTCCACTTTCACGTCCGGAACAGCCAATAGCTGTTGCATTAAATGCGACAAGTACATGCAGGGATTTGACATCTTCTTTTGTGGAAAGTCGTTCTTACTTAAATTTTGAAATGACTATTATCTCATCATAGTGTTTACTGAACACTTTTTAAGCAAGTAATAATTATAAACTTTGCCCAACGAGTACAGTATACTTTTTATTTGAACGAAATATATTTTTGGTTACCGAGAGGACGAGAGAACAACCTTTATCGTGTGAACCAGTATGATGTTGTGTAAGCATTACATACTCCTTTTCCCAACTAATACAGTGTAACTTATACTTCATTATGCATTGTGCTAAAAGGACACGTAGAGTAATTATATTGTATAGTATATATACAAATTTCACCACCTAACTCCTCTGTTGTTGAAGCATATATAATAACTACGATAACAAAATCTCTAAAAAAAAAAAAATGGCGAAAGCACACAATAAGCTCCCATATCTCCCTGATGATATTTTACTCGAAATCTTTAGGCTTCTCGCAGTAGATGGGCTGTCGCACCTTGCTCCAATTTTAAAGTCGGGTCGGCGAGGACTGAAGACGGTGCTCGACCCCTATGTTCTAAAGGATGCAAACATCTACAACATCTGTTGGCATCCGTTATTGATCCAAACGTCAGACGACCCAAATGGTGGCCCTCAAGATAAAGGGATTCATAGGCGTATATTCAAAAAATGCTTCAAAGCTGGAAACGAAGTTGCAATCTACTACGAGGGCCTCCGGATTGTTGCGGAGGAGAGAGACATCAAGCGAGGCATTTCTGTTCTATCTCGTAACGTTCCCGCAGACGCTGAGGCAACACTGGCATGTGGTATCTTTTCTATTTTATATGGAAGCGAACAGATGGCGGTTCATTTTCTTCACTTATTTGATGCACATCACTTTCCTCTCAAATCGCATGGGGTCAGATTTGTCGGCAAGTCTGTGTTTCACCTGTTGTTTACATACCAGGTGGCAATTCAAAACACGTTCATAGATAAACTAGTCTATCCATCTACTCACATGATCCCTAACCCGAACTGTGCCGCCATCTGTTGTATCCAATCTGGTTTCTTCTCTATAAACTTTTGAGATTACGACATCTTGTGTACTAATTGCGGACTTTGGTGGTTGGCGAAATCTATATGTGAAATCCTTTAGTTCTATAATCTCCAATAGTTGCTCTTTAAAGTTTTTAGTTTTTTGTTGTAATGTACTATTGTGTACGCCTGGTACGTACATGTCAACTTATATGAGCGGTGGTACGTACATCGATAATTTGTAGGGTATGTTATTATGAAGTATGAATAAGTAATACGAACGACGGAGAAGTTCATGGTTATCTCATTTTATGGTTGTCATTTATTTGATTCCCGTTCGATAACAGATAATTTATATTAATTTGACATCGTTAGCACGAACTATGTATTTATGGTAATTGCAGCGTGTATGGTAATTAAATAAAAGAGAACGATATGTACGGGACTAGTCCATGTGTACGTACACATCCCACACAATACTAGTTGTTTGGCACCGTGTACAACTATGTATTTATGTACGATGCCCTGTTTCGGTGTACGTACATAAATGCATAGTTGTGGCAAGGTGGTAGATGCCATACGTCTGTGTACGATGGCGGATAACACTAAATAGAATACATTCGTTGATTATAAAATAAACTCCAGCATACACCGGATAACATTTCGAGGTTCCAAAAAGAAAAAAACAACCATCAAGTACATAATATTTCAACATTAAACTAGTTGGGGACGAGAGTCACTAAGGTTAAGCCGCAAAAAAACATGAAAAGAGGATCTTAAAAGAAGGAGCGCAACTCCTGTGCATACCAGTAGAAAAAACAGGACTTACACCCGGTGAGGTAGCTACTGCAAGTACACCTACGGTGGTGGAGGACAGAAGGCGACGATCTCACTTCAAAAAGGGGACCACGGAGATGGAGGTTCGCAACATGGAACATAACCAGGCCAGCGACTTCAACGGCGGTGTTCATGTGAGGGACCATGAACCAGAAAATATTGCCAAACGCCTCGGCCTCCATCACTTGGCCGGTAAACGTTGCGAACAGCACATAAGCGAAGTTCGCATACGGATCCGTTGGTGCAAAAAAACGTAGCAGTGCCATACCTTCAGCAATGGTCGGGGAGTTTGAAGCTAGCCTGACACCCTCAAGATAGTTCGCTACGATGTGGCCCCTGTAGAGGAGAAGCTCAAAGTAGGGCCTGAACTTAGACTCCATAGTGATGAACTGTGGCCATGACACAAACGGACGAAGCTGAACAGTTTGGATGTCGACAGTGTTCAGCGCTTCGACTAAGGCGGGGATTGGAGTGACAGATACGGANAAACAACCATCAAGTACATAATATTTCAACATTAAACTAGTTGGGGACGAGAGTCACTAAGGTTAAGCCGCAAAAAAACATGAAAAGAGGATCTTAAAAGAAGGAGCGCAACTCCTGTGCATACCAGTAGAAAAAACAGGACTTACACCCGGTGAGGTAGCTACTGCAAGTACACCTACGGTGGTGGAGGACAGAAGGCGACGATCTCACTTCAAAAAGGGGACCACGGAGATGGAGGTTCGCAACATGGAACATAACCAGGCCAGCGACTTCAACGGCGGTGTTCATGTGAGGGACCATGAACCAGAAAATATTGCCAAACGCCTCGGCCTCCATCACTTGGCCGGTAAACGTTGCGAACAGCACATAAGCGAAATTCGCATACGGATCCGTTGGTGCAAAATAGCGTAGCTTTGCCATACCTTCAGCAAAGGTGGGGGAGTTTGAAGCTAGCCTGACGCCCTCAAGATAGTTCGCTACGATGTGGCCCCTGTAGAGGAGAAGCTCAAAGTAGGGCCTGAACTTAGACTCCATAGTGATGAACTGTGGCCACGTGATGAACGGACGAAGTTGAACAGTTTGGAGGTCGACAGTGTTCAGCGCCTCGACCAAGGCGGGGATAGGAGTGACAGATACGGGTATAAAATTGACAAGGAGGCTTGTAGGGTTTGGCAGCTTGATGGCCAGGAATATCTCGTTTGGAGGGATGTTCATTGTTTTTTTTTTTTTGTTTGAGACGATATGGGCTGTGGATGGTATTTGCTATGTGTAGGGAAGAAAACATCTTCTTACGTACACACCTCTATATATAGAGAGAACAGTGGTAAATTTTTTTTTACTATAACAGGTAATTCACTCGATGGTATTTAACAGTAAAATGTAATGATTGTATAGGAGTATATTTATATAAAAATGTAATGATTTAAGTCTGTTTAGCCATGCTAAAAGTATTCAACAAGCTCTGTTGGTTCTTTGGTACTCGTGTACCTATATAAGTAAAATTACATAACTGATATTTGACATCTACAACCCTGCAAGTCATATCGATTTAAATTGACTTATATGGACGTCAAATCAGTTGGCCATTGCATTAAATTGGCAACATGTCATTGCATTAAATACGACTACTAATAGATACAAACCCATGGAATTTCCCTATATTATATAGGGAAAAATAGTGGTTTCAATTTTGAGTATAAAAGGGTACAATTCAATACAAGCTACACGGGCATGTAACTGTTGATGTAGGTCTTAGCCATGTATCGTACATAATAAGATATTCGAGGAACTATTAGTTTGCATGGAACTAAACATTTTACTATGTTCAGCTTGTGGAGAATAGGAGAGCAACCTAAAGTGTATTGAAAAATCTAGCATATTGCTTCATACCTATGCTTTGCATGTAATATCAACTTCGTTACATATATTTGTGTACGAAAATTAAATCAATTGTCCAGTTATCACATCTGACAAAGTTCGTGGTTAGCTTTATTATCTTGCCTTATTCTGCAAAGGTGCATCGCTGACAAAATACTTCGTTTAATATTAAGATTAGAAAGGATAGGCGATAAGGTGTACACAGAAACGAGGAAATGCAAACATGTTTCGTTATAACTACCAAAGCATTTGACTAATTCGGCGAGCGCACCACCAGATTGTGCATTTCCTGCAAGGATGCTTGTAAGGGCCCACCATAGTGTCCACGTCTTCCTCTGTCATTGAGAGCGCGCATTTTATTGCACACGAAGGAGTTGTTATTTCCCCATCATCAAGGTAGTCAAAAAACACACCATAAGTTGTATTGTGTGATGTTCCATAGTGAATAAGCTCAGTGATGAGTTCTTCACACATATCTCCAACCTCTTCAGAGTCAAGTGGGTAGTGTTTTATAGAAAACAGCCGAAGCAAATGACCCACCTGGACTCCGGACCCTTTACAGATGCACAACATGGCAGACGCAAGAGTAGCGTCGGCATGTGTTGGTACGTTACGCAGGAGTAAATTTACGGCCCCTTCAATGTCCCCATCTTTTGTTGCAAGACGAAGGCCTTCATAATATATGGCCTTTGGATTATCCGCATCAAGGCATCTTTCAAAAAACTTCCTGTGTCAACCACCAAAAATGATATCATCGGGTTCACTGCACATGTTGAAGATGTTTGCCTCTTTCAAGACGTCGGGACGGTAAACTATAGTTTTGCCTCTATTTCCGGAACGTAGGAGTGACTGTATGTACCACCAGTGTTTTGCTGCCATTAGTTTAGCTATTCGCGCCAACAGATCGTCAGGAAGATTTGGGTTGGTCATCTTTGTAATGAAAGTATTATGTGCACATAGGAATGCAAACTTAAATAATACGAACTTGTTGATATGGTTGGGGAATTATTTAGTATGGATATAAATGATACTTGATATAACTGCGTGACAAGATGGTGAGGTGACATCAAACCACTAATTATTATATTTTTCAACATCCACTAACAAAATAGATGGAGTGTCGTTTTGGGAATCTTAATGGGCCGTTAATATTTTAGGCCTCTTTACATCATAACCATATTAGATCCCCCATTTCCTATTAGTATACACGTGTCATAACCATATTACGGATTTGAAGTCTACTATAATCTACTATCTCAATCTCGATTATTCAATACCCGCTCAGCTTAACGTAGTGGCAGACATGACACCATTTGGCAACTGCGATGTGACAACTGATACTCGCAAAATTCTTATATACGAAGACGTAGAAGAGTTGTTTTACTATTAAGTAGACGGATGTGACTTATATCTCATCGAAGTGTCTTGATGAGTACGTTTAATATGATGTATTTGAAATCATTACTAAGTTACGAAATCTGGTCACAATTGTACTAAACGACCACAGTGTGAACTAAATAAGTTTCTGGTTAGGATTCTATATATAATAATTAAAAAACCTGTAACTCCCACCTACAACTCTCCCTTTATTTAAGGATGTAGGTGTTGAACACCCTCCACAAGTTGCAACACATATGAAACATTGTTTTAGAAAAAGCAAGTGAAAATGCCGCGTGCAACTCGAAAAATGCCTGATATACCCGATGAAATATTGATTAAAATCCTCGGCTTTCTTGCAGTTGATGGTTTAGAGTACCTTGCTCCAATACTGAAGGCATGTCATCGAGGTGTAGAAACGGGGCTCTCTCCCGAAGTTTTAAAGGTTGCTAACATCTTCAACTTATGCTGGCATCCGACGATGTTCCAAACACCACGGAACCCGTATGGTAGAGTCCAAAATGAAGAGATCCGTAGGCGTATCTTCGAAAAATGCCTAGATGCTGGCAACAAAGTGGTAATTTTTTTCGAAGGTTTCCGGGTTGTTGCCGAGGTGGAAGACATTAAGCAAGGTATCGCACTTCTAACTCGTAATGTTCCCGCGGAACCTATATCGACACTAGCTTGTGGGTTTTTTTCTATGTTAGTTGGGAACTGAGAGATGGCTACTCATTTTCTTGAACTGTTTGATTCACATCACTACCCACTTAAATCAGAACGAGCAAGGTTTCTGGCCAAGGGGTTGCTCCGGTTGCTGTGTAGATATCAGACGGCACGAGTAAACACATACAGGGACACATTCGTCTATCCTATTGCTCCCTTGATCCCTTCGCCGGAATGTGCTCGATTGTGTTTACGGGAGCATGGTTTCTACTCTCTCCGGTATGAAGATTATGACATTGTCTACACAAAGTGCAGCCTCTGGTGGTTGGCGAAAGCTATATACGAGATCCTATAGTTATATTTTCTCATAAGATGTTTTGCCCTAAACGTACTATCTAACGAATATCCTGTTATCAACGTATATCTTCTAGAATCCATGTAATTACTATAAATTCGGCCTTTAGTTTAGAATGTCTCCTGGTGTACTAAACTTGGTTCATGTAACACCTAATGTTGTATCCTTTATAAGAACGCAATATCTATCGCTACTTATTATGTTGTTTAAGAATGATAAGTTGTTGGGTGCCTAAACGTGACCAAGGCATCGGAGATGAATTATGAATATAAAACTATATAACTCGTTTTTCCATTGCAAGACCACTTAAATTTAATACTAAGACATACACAACCTGAAAGATGTTAGTGTAATAACAACGATTATAATTTCAGTGTACGTTCAAGAGTATGTACGTTTAGTGTACGTACAATAGTTTATAATTTAACACATTGTACGTATTAGAGTTTGTAAATTGAGTGTAAGTACAATGGTAAGCAAGAGTTCGGTCATTATCTCGCTTTATGCAAATTAAATATAAATAAGTTCTTACGCAGATTCTTCTATTTCGTATTAGTATATACATGGCGCAACCATAATAACAGATGTCAATTGCGTTATACACTACTTAAGACAATTATTTCTCTTAAATTCCGCTAGGCTCTACGTAGGGTAGGTTGGACAAAGTGACAACTCCTACCCCCAAAAGTCGTGTTAGCATAAACGTGATGTGATTTATATATCAGCGAGTTTTAATCTAGCAAAGTAGTAAGTGACGTATGTCTCGTCACATTACAACAATAAACGGGTAGATGGGGAGGCTAAATAAATATCTCGTTGGTGTTCTATAAATTATATGTACCAGTCCCACTGAGTACAACCTGAACTTTGAGTTCTTCAAACACCCTTCAGTACAAGTAGCAGTCCCTACAGATAAATCACAGCAAGATGGCGTCTGCGCCTCAATAAATGCCTCATCTACCAGAGAAATGTTGGTTATCATCTTTCGGGTTTCTCGCAGTTGATGGTTTGAAGTACCTTGCTCCAATAGTCAAGGCAGGACCTCGAGGAGTGAAAACAGCGCTAACGGCTCAAGTTCTCAAGGATTCTAACATCTCCAACATTACTTGCCATCCTTCTTGGTTTCAAAAATTACATCACCGAAATCGTAGAATAAAAGAGGAAGGGATGCACCGGCGTATCTTCGAAAAATGCCTTGACTCTGGGAACAAAAAGGCAATCTATTACGAAGGTCTCCGGGTTGTTGCCGAGGAAAGCGACATTGAGGGAGGTATTGCACTTCTAACTCATAATGTTCCCGCAGAAGATGATGCCACACTAGCATGTGGGGTTTTTTTCTATGTTACATGGGAACCTCGACATGGCGGGTCATTATCTTTACCTGTTTTTTGCTTACCACTACCAACTAAATACAACTCAAACAAGGATTTTGGGCAGGGAGTTGTTCATGTTGCTGGGTAGATATCAGACGGCGCGACAAAACACGTACAGGGATTCATTCGTCTATCCTATTGCCCTTTTGATCCCTTCTCCAGAATGTGCTAAATTGTGTTTATTGGAGCATGGTTTGTACTCTCTCAACTATCGAGACTATGACATGGTGTGCACAAATTGCGGCCTTTGGTGGTTGGCGAAATCTATATCCGAGATCCTTTAGTTATATTATCTCTTTAGATGTTTCGCCCCAAACGTTCCATCTAAAGGTCTTCTGTTATAAACGCCGTACTAATATCTTCGTCATAGGGTGTACGCGCACTGAATGCGGCCTTTTGTTTCCATGGTTTTCTCTTCTAGTTCTTTTGAATCATGTACCACCTAATGTTGTATCCTTTATTTTTTTGCTGTTCTATCTTGCAAAATAACTATACACAATTGATAAATCTGCCTATTGTGTATGTACAACAAAGTGTGTTTGCGTACATGGGTGCTTACGTCTGGTACGAGTAATGTATAGTTTTGTACCAACTGTGCATACGGTTGGTTAACTCGTTTGTGATTGGGTTGTTTCAACGAAATTGTGACTAAGATAAGTCAATTTCCAACCATTGAATGACATTTGTCGAAGTGGTTGGGCGCCATTAAGTAATTAAGAAAGTAGAAGGGGAAAAACATACATCAACAAGATAATTAAATCATACCACGTACACAACGTAAATTACTTGTATGTACGTACATTAAGAATTAAAGTATGACTGAACGTACACAAGATTGTCACTTGTCAGTGTACGTGTACCTATACAGTATATACAGTACATAACGATTAACTGGCGTCCAACACAAGATTGAATTTACAGTATAATAACGTATCCAATACCATGTTACATGTAATTACATAACGTTATTGATGTAATATAACATACGTAATCTGATCGATCGACCCGTAATTAAGAAAATTTGAAATATACACCCGAAGAAAAACAAAGAAAGCAAAGAGTCGCGCTTATTAGAGAAGGAGAGAGTCGGAGTCGGTAGAAAGACGCAACTACCAGTGGCGACGTTTTGTTTTTTTTAAATAGCATCACCCTGTCTCCTTTCCAAACCCAGGGTAGAAACGAGTAACAGAAAATTATCAGAAAAAACCATAGAATTTAGAGTTGATGCCATCGCTGATCTTAGACCAGGAAGAACGAATTGGATTATACAAGCGAAGGTCTTGAATTCGTGGTATGTTACTGAGTTCTTTCAAAAGCGGGTTCTGCTCCTTGCTGATACAAGGGTTAGTCCACTTTACGATTGATAATAAAATTTGCACGAAGATGTTAACCAACGCAGTGGTCTTATACACGATTGATATGCAATTTATAGGGTGACACAATCGAGGTGGCGTTTTTACTAGGGACCTACAAGAAAATGAGGAAGTATATCAATGATGGTGATTGGTATGAAATTAGGAATTTCAAGGTCATCCAGCCAACACTTAGGGAGAGGAATACACATCATCCTTTCCAAATCAAATTTACTGATGAGTCGACGATGGGTCTGCTCTCACCGGTGAATCAAAAACTCTACTTCCGTTTCGAGGATTTGGGTGATATATCTCGAGGGAGAATTACCCATCCCATATCATTCGGTATGCTTATCTTCAATTTTCAATTACACAAATTGTTTGAAACAACATTAAAAAACGTTTGCTAAATGATATGTTTGTGCACATTACTAGTTTTTAGGCCAGATACTAAATAAGTAGGTTAGTAGACAATTTCATATAGAAATACATAGTTCGTAACGTTTAACGTATGTGTCTACCCCGAATTAGATGTCTGTGGGTGTGTAGTTGGAGTGGAAGACAGAAGATTGCTCGAGGGGGCAAATGCGGCCAATGAAGTTGTCCTCACCCTACTGAATGGGAGGTAAGGAGATTTGTGCTACCTTTTCAATACATTTTAATATAAAGGTTTTTCCTATTCCCGTTCTATATTAACATGAGAGAATCGTAGGAATGAAACCCTCAAGTGTCGTGCTCTAGATGACTATGCTGCTCGCTTCATAAATGCTTGGGAAGCACTCGAGTGTCATCTTACTTTTACATCCGAACCTGTCTTTTGTATTTTGCGGTTCTGGAAGGTTGGAAGCTACGAAGGTACGTTCGATTTGATAGATCAGATAAGGAAACTAGCCTTGTGAAACCATATACATCTAATTTTGTAAATGTTCTGTAGGTGCTCCATGTCTCGTCAACACAGCTGCCTCTTCGCAAATCTATATAAAACCAGATTTCGAGGGAATGGAACATCACAAGGCGATGTAAACTGTTTGTTTTCGTATTAAAAACCCATAATTTTGTATATGTTGCTACTGTCAAATACGTTAATACACTTTCTATATTACTGCAGATCTGAATTCGCTGGACGTTACTATATAGTACATATAATGGAGTACGTTGGGGAGAATGCAGGACCTAAAGAAAAAAGGAACTAGGTTGGCGAAAGGGAGAGTTCAGGGAGTTACTTATTGATGTAGTAACATTCAGTATCAATTATTTATCAATCCACAATTTGCAATCAACCAAAACACCAAGAATACACAAAATGCTTAATCTATTCTTAATCAAGCAAAAGTTCTTATGTTACTACTTTACTAATCAGAAAGACTCAAATAAAGGAAACAAGAAAATGCAACTCAAGGCAAAAAGAACACAACTAGCTACAATACTGAAAATCAAGAATTAACAAGAGAACCTTGGGCAAGGTAATTGACTTGGGAGATAGCTAATCAATCCTAGATGTCTAAGTAACAATCAAGAACAATCCTATGGCTAGAACACTAATGCAAATCAATTCATTCCATGATTGAGATCCTATTCTAGTCAAATTATAATCAACAATTTCCAAAGGTAATCACAAGACAAGCATGCATTAAGAACAAGTTCAAATACCACTAAGCACCCTAATCATCAATTTCCATTGGCTAGGAATGCAAAGCTCTTAAAAAGTTTGGTTCAGAAATTTCATCAAACACCTTGTGGGCATGGAAATCCTAAAGTCTAGATTTAAGCTTGATCAAGGCTATCTAGCAATATTATCACTAATCAAGATAGGAAATGCATAAAATAAACCATAGACATCAAAGATCAACTATCTATCTCCCTAATCTACCAAGCCCAAAGTTTTTAAAAGATCTACTCACTAATCATCATGATCACACAAAGGAAAGAGGTTTGTCTTTGTGAAATCATAATAAAAGCTTGTAGATTAAGAGATTAGAAAGACAAATTGCTATTAAAACTGGAAAATCCACCAAAGATTCAACAAAACCAAGTATGGAAATGCTTAAGAACCCTAGGTGGCTGCTTCACAAAAACTAATACAAGAGATAAAATGAATAGATAAGAGATCCGTCTCCACAATTAGGGTTGGAGTATTTATAGAAAAACATAAACTAAACCGGAACAAACCGAATTAAAATTAAACAATTCAGAGAAAACCGGAACAAACCGGGTTTTGGTCTCAAAATGGCACACGATCGACCACTTGATCGACCATTTGGTCGATTGGTCCTCCTTCGTGATCGACCATTTGGTCGATCGGTTGGTCGATCGCTCAAGTCTCCGAAGTCTCGCACCTTGAAGTCCGAATTCCAGCTTGCGTCACGATCGACCATTTGGTCGATTGCTTGGTCGATTGGCCAAAT
>NC_025686.1:8381236-8382309 GCF_000633955.1 Camelina sativa
CCTTTATTTCCCTTCTTATTCTCTCTTGTTCCCAAACTTGAACCCAAATCAACATTCTAACCACCTATTTCTTTCAAAACCAGTCCTATTAGCTAGCTATAAAGATTCCAAGCCTAGCTAAAACAAGAGCCAGTTCTTTGTCATTCTCAATACACTCAAGATTTCACATTCTATAGCATTATCAAGTAGAGACCTCACTCAACAAATCAATACAAGGCTTGAAAGAAAAGGCTGGGGTTCAAAGGTGTGGCAAGAGATTGGGTTAAACGAAATAGAGTGGCAAAAAGAGATAGTTAACCCAAATGAGAGTTCCATGAGCAAGCATTCATAGTCCATATGCAAGATAATTTTAAGATCAAATTAAAGTTCAAATAACATAGAGATGTAACAATTATCAAGCAAGCTTTACNTGCTTGACCCAAATCCCCTTCTCTAGAATCTCCTTTGAGGTCATCAAATAAAGAGTCTAAACACTCACCATCAAAAATGTCCTCATCAAGCTTTGTAGTCTCTTTAATCCCCACTTTATCAACTTGGAGCTCTTGATGTTGATCATTCAAGTCTCTATGCTCTTCTTTAGTTGCCACTTCTTCACTAGTCATTGTTCCATAAAACATTGTAGAGGAAGGCTTGATAGGATATGATAGGTTGGGGTTCACATGAATAAGAGTTACTCTCTTATTTGGGAAATCCATGCTTGCACCCACAGTGTTGAGAAATGGAGTTCCTAGTATGAGAGGGAGCTTGTTGGTTTCTTTCATCTTAACTACCATGAAGTCTGTTGGAACTGTGCAATCACCAACCTTGAGTGGATAGTTCTCAATCAAACCAAGTGGAGATTTTGAGGAGGCATCNTTTTTTTTTGATTTTTCTCAAAACATAGCTATTAACAATGCATCACACAAAACATGAAAATCAAAACAGAACACAATGTTAGATGGCTAGTCTCTCCCCCAAACTTAATTCACATAATCCCTGTGTGAGAAAAGTCCAAGAGAAAGACTAATAAAATAAAGAAAACAAGACTCAAATTATATATACAATGGGATGTGAGGACCATACCTTGGCCCTAG
>NC_025686.1:8383895-8394323 GCF_000633955.1 Camelina sativa
GTAATGGATCCCACTGGTAGGTTCTTCTCCCATGTCCTAGCTCTATCTCCAAGAGAAAACGGAAAGAGGCGGAGTTTGAATGCATCGTCCGAGATACCATTGATTTTAACTGTCCCACACATCATGTCAAACTGATCCAAGTGGTCAAGAGGGTCTTCCATAGGCAGACCATGGAACTTTGAGCTTTGCACAATGTTGATAAGACTGGACTTGATTTCGTAGTTGTTGTTCTCAACAGCGGGTGCTCTGATTCCTTGGCGGTTCCCATGAATGTTCGGTTGATCAAAGGCTCCAATGACTCGAGGTTGTCTTGGAGGATGGATGGGAGGTTGGTTTTGGTTGGGCTGCTCATTTCCATTATGAGCAGCGGCTGGAGGAGGGTTGTTCTCCATGGCTTGGCGGGCTAAATGGCGGTTCTCTCGTTCAAGTAAGTGAATGTCGTCCACAGGCTGAAACAAGTTGACTAGGCTGTGGCTTCTCAAGTTCATACAACCTGAAAATCAAAGAAAACCCACCAATCCAATCCAAGTAACAAACAGTGCAAAGTAAATGAATAGTCTCAAGCAAAGTTGAAATCCTAATGGTCAATTCAAATGCAAACGGGCAACGGCACCAAATTGATGTAGTAACTTTCAGTATCAATTATTTATCAATCCACAATTTGCAATCAACCAACACACCAAGAATAAACAAAATGCTTAATCTATTCTTAATCAAGTAAAAGTTCTTATGTTACTACTTTACTAATCAGAAAGACTCAAATAAAGGAAACAAGAAAATGCAACTCAAGGCAAAAAGAACACAACTAGCTACAATATTGAAAATCAAGAATTAACAAGAGAACCTTGGGCAAGGTAATTGACTTGGGAGATAGCTAATCAATCCTAGATGTCTAAGTAACAATCAAGAACAATCTATGGCTAGAACACTAATGCAAATCAATTCATTTCCATGATAGAGATCCTATGCTAGTCAATTATTTATCAATCAACAATTTCCAAAGGTAATCACAAGACAAGAATGCATTAGGAACAAGTTCAAATACCACTAAGCACCCTAATCATCAATTTCCATTGGCTAGGAATGCAAAGCTCTTAAAAAGTTTGGTTCAGGAATTTCATCAGACACCTTGTGGGCATGGAAATCCTAAAGTCTAGATTTAAGCTTGATCAAGGCTATCTAGCAATATTATCACTAATCAAGATAGGAAATGCATAAAATAAACCCTAGACATCAAAGATCAACCATCTATCTCCCTAATCTACCAAGCCCAAAGTTCTTAAAAGATCTACTCACTAATCATCATGATCACACAAAGGAAAGAGGTTTGTCTTTGTGAAATCATAATAAAAGCTTGTAGATTAAGAGATTAGAAAGACAAATTGCTATTAAAACTGGAAAATCCACCAAAGATTCAACAAAACCAAGTATGGAAATGCTTAAGAACCCTAGGTGGCTGCTTAACAAAAACTAATACAAGAGATAAATGATAAGATAAGAGATAAGTCTCCACAATTAGGGTTGGAGTATTTATAGGAAAACATAAACTAAACCGGAACAAACCGGATTAAAATTAAACAATTCAGAGAAAACCGGAACAAACCGGGTTTTGGTCTCAAAATGGCACACGATCGACCACTTGATCGACCATTTGGTCGATTGGTCCTCCTTCGTGATCGACCATTTGGTCGATCGGTTGGTCGATCGCTCAAGTCTCCGAAGTCTCGCACCTTGAAGTCCGAATTCCAGCTTGCGTCACGATCGACCATTTGGTTGATTGCTTGGTCGATTGGCCAAATATCCGAAGTCTCGGCTCGCGTCACGATCGATCAAATGGTCGATTGCATTGGTCGATCGTTATGGTCTTCGAAGTCTCTGCTCGCGTCATGATCGACCATTTGGTCGATTGCATTGGTCGATCGTTTTGTCCTGTGTCCAGTCCGAGAAGTCTGGGAGTGTTTTGATCGACCAAATGGTCGATTGGTTGGTCGATCGGCTGAAGTCCGAGAATCTGGTGATGCGTTAATCGACCATTTGGTCAATCGGCTGGTCGATTGTTCGGCCTTCTTGTCCTCATTTCCATTTCCTTGCAAATTCTTGACTTATTTGGCTCCAAAGCATACTTTCCTTGCATATCTCCACTCCAACACCTGAAATACCAGACTTGATACACAATGCAGCCTAAACAACCTAAATGCTCATGAATATGCACAAAACAATGAGGAAATAAGCTTTAAAAACTAACAAAAACACAAGATATCACTTATATTGAAAGAACCATCTACAAAACTATGAAAACTATTTTTTTTTTGTTTTTTTTTTCGTGGTGTGTGTGTTTGTACTTTTGAATAAACCGAATGGTACGCGCTGATTCTGGATAATTTATGGTTGTATTTTGTCAACAAAATCTAAAATTTGCTACTCCGTAATATAATATATGTACGTACACATCAATAGTTATCCACGATAAGTTTACATGTCAACCGTTCATAAAAAAAACGGATGAAGGAACCATACTTCTTTGATCCGTTGACATGGGTACAGCAAATGTGGTTAACACATTTGCAACACTATCCTTCCATCGCATTATGTCCTCTCTAATGAACCACATAAAATACACAAACAGATATATTTCGCTTTTGTAATTATCTTATTCAAACAGTAAACCGTTTGCTTGACATTTCTAAAAAGCCCACACGAGTATGAGGCCAAACTAGGGCAGTCGGAACCAATTTCGACAACAATTATAGTTCCCTAAACAAAAAGGTGGGCTTACAAATTAAAAAGGTCCATTATAAACATGTTACGAAAAGCTATGGTGGCACTTAGGAAAAAAAGAGTATTATCCTCCATGAAAAGAAAACACGTCTATTGTCTTGCATGCAGTTATGTATTAGCTGTACATGTTGTACAGTTGTGGCCAGCCTCGACAAAAGACTTCATCCTCGACACCTTTGGCCTTCCTGGAGGATTCCTAACAATAGGCGGTTTACATCTGGACGGTGTAATATCAGTAGGGACGATGCAGGATGTATCTATTGGCATTATCGCCTCCGCATACCCACTGCAGAGGCTGTCTCTGCAGAAGTATGGATGGAACTGGTTTATAACTGATTGCTTGGCCGTATATGCGGCTGCGATAGCATGTACGCAAGGCATCCTTTCTAGATCAAAACGCCTACATGAACACCTCTTATACCTCAGATTGACTACATGCGTTGAGGTACCACCACTTACTTGAAATCGATCTTCATCAATTTCTTAAACCTTCAAATGCCTTGAATGTTCAATACGTGCCTCTGAGTAAATGAAAGCGTAAGTTCATATAACCAAAGCAACACAACATATCCAATATCATTTTCCAGGCCTTTCGTTGACATATATATCGATGGATATGTTAATGAATCTCATACCTGTAACAGGTTCTCCACTCCTTTGGTGAGTAAAGTTGGCATTGCGGCAGTCTAGTAAGGGTCCCCGGATTAGAGGACCTCAGCCTGTATAAATATGCAGGTAATTCAGCATATCCACTTTCTGGTGTACCCCTAATATACACCCGCGCCTTTATAAGTGTTTGATGTGCCTTCCAGTAGCCAAGCTATTATATGAAAATGGTCAGTAAAAGACAACAGCACTCAACAATATCAACTAGGTCGAATTATATATATGTGCAGGCCATAGAATCAACTAATTTCTAAGAAAACCAACAAACTAAAGCTACATCTGTTTGTTATTGTTTCTACTACGTCTTCACGTACAAAAAGCCCCCTAGCAACATAAGAAATTTCTCCGTTTACACCCTATATAACATCACATACACAAAGCCAACCAAAAACAAACATGTTAAAAAGACTGGATTTAGAGTATTTGAGTAGCCCACCTGTACACCATATCGTAGGTTGAGCCCTTCCCCAACAAGATTTGGCACAACAGAACCCCCCACACCACCAACATAATCCTTGTATAATTGAGCTAGGATTGGTGGTTTAGCATTACGGCTACGGCCAAATCGTTCTGTAACAAAGCAAGTATGTTCACGACAATATAAGCGAATATGAAACACCGGCGAATCACCCATGGTTGAAGCCCGTATTCTCCATTTACAATGATTTACCCAACACTCAATGATTAACAAACTGGGCGTTCAATATCGAACATTGTAATCATATTTATCTAATACACTCAGCACCCTCAACCTTGCCACCAACGTTTCTTTGCTATCAAACTTATCCCCCACAGCAATATCACCACCTCTGTTTTCTATTTTGCCAACCTCCTTCTCAATTGCTTCAGCTGCAGTGTTAGTCTTGCGGGTACGGATATTTGACTCTTTGTTACACACTTTTCCTCTATACAAGACCCACCCCAGGTCCGTCGTCCAATGATTCCTCTGGTCCATCCGGGGCGAAGTTGGAGTAAAGGAGATAGTCTTCATCCCCTAAACTTGCACCATCGCTGTCGTCACAGTAATCAAATCTACAGTTCTCCTCGTCATCTGCTTCATCTTCATCTACATCCTTTCCTACATTATCTTCACCGTCTACCTTCCGACTCTCGTACTCTTTATCTTTCTGTCCCATTTCCTCTGCCCCGCCTACGAAATCATCTACAACGACTTCAGGGGTCTTGGGTGTTGGTTCTGGTGTTTTCGGCTTAACTTCCTCGAACAAGGTTTCACCAGATTTATCAATAATCTCAACGCATAGCCGGATGAGTTCACCCCTTCTTTGATTGAGAAAGTTTTGAAACTGCCGATCATTCGAAACAATCACCGGTGGCATATCACATCCGCTTTTTTTATACCTATCTAACATATAGCTCAACTTTATGCCGAAAGTTACTTTACAGAAACCAAAGTCATCGAACACCATAGCAGTAAAGTCTTCAAACTTCGTTTTTTTATCGCCAACTATAATCCTGCACCCTTTGCTGGTATCAACATCAAACAACCATCGCTTTTTGTCTACCCTCCACCTCCCACACGCCAAAACGATATCTTGCTCTTCCATGGATGCACCCAGAGGAAAGATTTAGGGAAGAACAGCAAACCTGTTTAGATATTCCTCCAATAAGTCTATCGCAACGCTAGACTGTCTTTGCCAGCTCAAACAAATTCGTGTTATTCTGGTAAGACTTTACAGCTGTCAATCTTGCTTACTAAATCTACCACGGACAAGAAGCCTACCACAACACTACGAAAACTATTTCAAAAAACAAACAAAGTATACCAAAAATATCTGTAACGAGAGAAGGCTGTCGCATAAATCTGTCGCAACAGCCCATTAGTCTACCATAAATATCTTCCCACCCTTTTACGTTTGCCGCCACACGCGCTAAAAACATAAGTCTATCATCAAAGGGAAATTCTTCTACCAACTTAATCTAACGAATCAATTTCATATACGTCGACGGATAAGTGTACCAACACTAAAACTAAGTGTACCATCTACATCGACGGTTAAGTGTACCAGCACTACAACTAAGTGAACCAAAAATATCTGACGTACACCTTTAATCAGTCCACCTGTATAAATCTACCATCAAAGGCTTGGTAGACTTAGTCCCAGTTTCCAATGTTTTTTTTTCTAATGGCATTAGCCGTAATTACGTTTTTTCCCAACACTTGTTTCAGGGGTAGTATAGGTACGGTGGTTTATTCTATTAATTACAAACAATTGTGTGTTACTTTTGTAATAAGGAAGCTTTTATGCAATATTCTAGTAACTCTCTCTAATAAAAATTTGACAATGTTTTAATAAAAGGAATTTCAACTCGTGCTCTAGCATGAGTCCTAATAATTATTGAATTAATTTTTTTACTGAGTAACGGGTCAAAATTTGATATTTAAGTTTAATTTCATGCTTTTGTTGAATTTTATAATTTTATATAATATAACAAACTTTAAATAATTTATTTCGAAATATTTTTAAAATATTGAAACTTGATATTAAAGTTAGAAACAATAAACACTCTAAATTGGTTTGTTATATCAATGTCAATAATATGTCACTATAATATGAAAAAATATTCAAAATACCAAGTATATTAAAACAAAAAATATAACAATATATTAAATTACTCATAATATAATAACTCGTTTTTTAAAAACCAAATTCATAAAATTATATCTTATAATGACATTCAAGTCATGAGGTAGAATATACATTGCTGAAATAACTTCACGTACATAAACTAATACAACATATTAAAATTTTATTCTAAAATAGTAAATATAAAAAAATTTGTATAAAATAAAATTTAACCATTGTTATAGCACGAGTACTTATCTAGAATCATTAACAATATAAAACTTACAAAATAAGTGTCTTTTTCAAGTCATCATATTCAGCATATGATTTTATTGCATAATATTTTATCCAAAAAAACTTTTAAAAACAATCACATAAATTATATTTTATACAAAAATTACAATATAAATAAAATGAATTTTAACCAACTCTAGCACGGATCTTAATCTAATCTAGTACATTTATTATTTCTCCATTGTTCCTTATTGACTTTGTAATGTTGTTGCAGTTAGCGACACCTACTTTCCGAACACCCTTGATTCAATAAAAAAATGATAATAAGAATAAAAACTAACCAAGAGTGCTCCTCTGTCAGAAAAAAGGATGTCATTAGCAAATTTATAGTTTTGTATTTGTAACAGAACCAGTTTAAGTGTGTTATTACTGTATTATTGCTCAATCCCATACTTTTTCAACTACACAAAGAGTGAAATAGTATATAATTGATTTTCAAGGAATTCAACAGATGAAGAATATAAGGATGAGCACCAAAGCTCTTCAAAAGCAACATTACACATTTCCTTCATAATTAAACGATCTCCTAAACATGATTGAGATCCAAATTGAAATTTTCACGTTAACCAAATCAAATAAGCCCACGAAAATGTTGTTGACTTTCTTGAAGGGATCCTTGGCATAAGGTTTNTTTTTTTTTTTTTTTTTTTTGGTGGTGTAGAAAGAAAAACGCTATATTGATAGAACATTGATATGCTAATTTGTTTTGTATCTGGTGAAAAATTATTTATAGGGGTCCTAATAGTTAGGTTTATGTTTAAAAGAAAGTCTAGAATATTGTGCTGATCAAATCTTTTTGCAATCTAAAGTGAATGCTAAATATATATATATATATATATTTTTAATATGATAGTCATATTTGTAGAATAATCATTCGTTGAACAATTTTTTTGATATTACTATTTTAAGTTTTTTAACACAAAGATTTGATTTTGATTGCACACTTTATTGTTAGCATTTAATCATTCTCTTTTGCTCCAATTGGTTTAGGAAAAGAATGAGGAGGAATATCACGTTCCTCTTTATTCCACAATTTTTTTGAAAGTAATATTTTTTCTTCTAGATTCTTCAAAAAATAAAGAACAATAGAACAAAAATGTTCCTCTCCAAAATTGATGAGGAATAAATGGAACAAAAAAAACAAATATTAAAATTCATTTTTATTTTAAAATAAATAAAAAATGTGTTTATTTATAATATTTCAATTTTGTAATATTTTGTTTTTTCATATTTTCACAATGTATTGATAGAAAAAATATATTTGATATGAATTTCTTGTTAAACTAATTTTAAGCCTCTATTTGAAAACTGTATGAATAGTAAAATTTAAGAGACTCATGTTTATATTGTAAATAAAAACTAAAAATATTTATAGTTACTCTTAAAATTTTATTGTAGGTTAAAATAAATTATTAATATTCAATATGACATATCTAAAATTTTATTTACAAATTTTATTTTGAAATCAAATGTTAAAGTCATTATATATACATTAAAATTAAAAATATTATTATTATTGAAATTTGATTTATTTAATATTTGATACATTTTTAAAAACATTTTATTGTTTGGTTACTATTTACTATTTTGTTCATTCTCTGCAGATTTTCCATTCATTCTTCAAAAACTGTTTATTCGGTTCCGCATTGTTTTTTTTTATTCCTTTTTTTTTTGTTCTACTTTTTGTTATAGAAAATTGGAGATATTGTTTTTTTCTATTCTCGATTTTCAGCTAATATATATTATGTATATTTTTTGAATAAATGTATAAAATATTTTTCAATTTTAAATAGAAACTATTAATTAAGCCGAGATCATTTAGAGATACTATTAGATTTTTTCTTTTATTGATATTAACCTTGATTTCGATAGGCTTTTATTACACATTTTTATCTCTAAGAGGAGTATTGGTTTGAGATTTTAAGAGAATTTTAATGACTTAAACTAAAATTATGGAAAATATAAAATGAAGGATTCTAGGTGATTGTTTAGAAAGTTTTTTAAAATCTTACTGATTTGATTTTTCCTAATCTTGTAAAATCTTGCTGATTCTAGGTGATTCTCGACCCAAACCACATGAGGAGAGAGATGTGGAATCGGAGAATTCGAAACCACTCGAAGCGGTGGCATTAACTCGTGTGTCTTGAAACAATAGGAATGAGAATATCACTACAAGAAAACATGCATTTTGGGACTACAGTTTGTGACTACTTATTCAGTCGCAAAATATAGCGACGTTTTTGCGACTAATTTACGACGATTAAGCGACTACAAAAAAATTGGAGAGAAAAACGTCGCTTATTAACGACGAAACATAAATGTCATAAAAGGGTCTCAAATAAGCGACTACATTAGGACTATTTTGCGTCGAAAACAAATTCGTCTTATAATGGTCACAATTTTGCGACTATTCTGTGACCAGTTCTATAGTCGGTAAGAATAGTCGCAAAAAATCGCATATTGAGGACTTATTTGCATCCACATTTTTTACTCCTACCACGTAGCAAAGTAGTCACAAATTGCGACTATATTGTGACATGTATCTGAAGACTTTGCGACTAACATCTGACTTAGCTACTCTTTTAAGACTGTTTAGCCACTCTCTATATTTTTTATTTTGAAATTTCACATTTGAGATTCATCTACATGTTTAGGTTGAAGTTTATACTTTGTTTTACTCAATTTTTCAATAATAACTTTCTCAAAGTATTAAATTTCAATGTCTATAAACTAAACATCCATAATTTCAAAATTTATCCTAAGTGTTACATGTTCATTTATAAGAATGTGTTCCAATGAAGAAAAATCAAAACTAAGTAATATAAACATTGTTTAACTAAATTGTACTATTATAAGTACTTTATTGTATCTACTATGAGTCTCCTTAGTGATTTATATTGTTCATAATGTGTAGAATTCAAGATTTTTATTTTGTGACTTTAATAAGATAGTGTTAAAATAGTCACACATTGCGACCCTTTTGCCATAATATTACGACTAACACCTGACTAAGCTACTCTTTTAAGACTGTTTAGCCATTCTCTATATTTTTTTATTTTGAAATTTCACATTTGAGATTCATCTACATGTTTAGGTTGAAGTTTATACTTTGTTTTGCTCAATTTGTCAATAATAACTTTCTCAAAGTATTAAATTTCAATGTCTATAAACTAAACATCCATAAGTTCAAAATTTATCCTAAGTGTTACATGTTCATTTATAAGAATGTGTTCCAATGAAGAAAAATCAAAACTAAGTAATATAAACATTGTTTAACTAAATCTTACTATTATAAGTACTTTATTGTATCTACTATGAGTCTCCTTAGTGATTTATATTGTTCATAATGTGTAGAATTCAAGATTTTTATTTTGTGACTTTAATAAGGTAGTGTTAAAATAGTCACACATTGCGACCCTTTTGCCACAATATTACGACTAACACCTGATTTAGCTACTCTTTTAAGACTGTTTAGCCACTCACTATATTTTTTCTTTTGAAATTTCACATTTGAGATTCATCTACATGTTTAGGTTGAAGTTTATACTTTGTTTTGCTCAATTTGTCAATAATAACTTTCTCAAAGTATTAAATTTCAATGTCTATAAACTAAACATCCATAAGTTCAAAATTTATCCTAAGTGTTACATGTTCATTTATAAGAATGTGTTCCAGTAAAGAAAAATCAAAACTAAGTAATATACACATTGTGATGTATATTAGGTAGTCTCAAAAACGTCACAAAATGTGACTGATTAAGAATAGAGCATTACAAAAGAGTTACACTTTGCAACTAAATATACAGAATGTTACAAATTACCTACATACATGCAACTTATTAGCGACTAAAACTTGAGGTTGTGACGATTTTGCTTCCATTTAGTGACCCTCGAGGTTTCATTTAGCTATTTTATCAATAGAGATTTGCAATATGTTAAGTTGTAAGGTTTCTAGGGTAATTTGAACTACTATAGATAGTGAATCATTATTATACAACTAAAACTTTAAATTTTCTATGGTTTACACAAGTTTTCAAAACATTACACAAGTGTTATATGTAATATTAACTAATGGTTTTGAAATATCTTAATTTCCTTCTCATTTA
>NC_025686.1:8395562-8397785 GCF_000633955.1 Camelina sativa
TCTTCTCAACGATTCCTCTTCTCCTTCTTCTCCTTCTCAACAATTCTTCTCTCATCTTCTTCCCCAAATTTTGAAACTTCCATTAACAACATCTGCATCTTGAAGCTTCAGTCTACCAGATCTGCACCTTCGGCCACACCTTTGACCGTTCACCACCACTGTATCTTGAAGCTTCAGTCTACCAGATCTGAAAGCTTTCGTCGTCGTTCATCACCAACAGATCTCGAAGCTTACACCGTTCACCACCACCGCGTCTTGAAGCTTCCGCCGTCGGTTACCACCAACACAACTCGAAGCTTCCACCATTCATCTAGATCTTCAACCGCTGCATCTCTTCTCTGCCGCCACAATCCTCTTCTCACTCGCTTTTTCCTCCACCGTCTCCTTCCTCCACAAACTCGCCGGAGACTATGCTTTTCACCGGCCAACCACAACATCATATTTATTTTATTTTATTTAATTAGTTGATTTAATAAAATAGATATTGTAATTTTTTTCTAAATAATTATTTTGTAATTTATAATCTTCAAATATAAAAATAAAATGTTGATATTGTATTTACTGTTTATAATGAATTTAAGAAATAAATAATACTTTTAATTTAATTATTTTTGATTGATTTAGTAAAATTAAATTTTTTTTTTTTTGTAGTTTATCGTTAAAACATCGTTAATATACGACTCCACGATGTAGTCGCTTATATATGACGGTTTTACAAGTCACTTTTTCGTCGCAAATTAGCAACTGTTTTGAGATCACTATAAGTTGAGATAAAAAGTTTACGACTATATATATTAGTCTTAAAAGAGTCGCACATATGTGACAGTATTGCGACCGGTGTTTCAAAATATACGACTATTACTGTGTGTCTCTAAACCGTTGCTTTTATACGACCATATTTATTAGTCTTAAAAGAGTCGCAAAATATGCCACCATATTGTCACTGTTATATTTTGCGACCGTTTTTTAGCGACCAACTTAGATAGTCTCGTAATAGTCGCAAATGGCTGTTTTGCGACCATTTTAAGACTCTTTTGGGGGTCACAAACTGCTTGTTTTCTTGTAGTGTATGGTTCTTTACCTTGCTGAAATACACAGCCGGTTTGAGCAAACAAAGCAATGCTTCATTGAGGAGCGAAGAATGAGATACACCCTAATGATCATGCACCACAAGATTTCATTAGAAAATTTTTAAAAAAAACATTGGGATGTAAACCACGAAGTGGTGAGTTAGTGGTTCTAGCTTGAAGGAAGACTCGCCCTGTTGTTCCAGGCCAGAGATTGATTTTCCCCAAGCGCAGAATTGCTAGCTTTATCCCTTTGACCACATGGATATGGGACCATTGCTTACGGCCCATTTGCAAACTTAAGATCAATTTGTGACAGCTTGTCATGTGGGAAGGTTGTTAAAGGGTGGGGACCAGGATTCGAGGAATGCCTGGCGCACCAATAACCTACTGTGGATTTGGATGAATAGTTCCATTTCCCCAGTGAGGGGTTAGGATCGATGCCCTGCAGGGCCAGCTACGGGCCTATGGGGGCAAGCTAGCAGTGGGCTAGTGGGGTCAACGGGACGGGTTGTCACAAAAACATTGGGATGTATATAAACTAATATAAGAAGCGAGCCTTTAATATTGTTAAAGTGTTTGTAGACATGTTGGAGATGGAGTTTGCTTCTTGTGGTCAAAATCCTAACAACCTCATCCTTTTCTACGACTTCTTCTCCGGGAGAATCTTAGCCTTCGATTTGGCGGAATCATCCTTCACCTTGTTCCCTTCGTATCTATAAGCACTCACAAGCCCTACAAGCAACTGCACCAAAAGCAAAGACAAGTCATGTAAAAGCTGCAGTTTTTTTATGTTGCAGGTTTTTTCACATACTACGGTGTTGCGCGTGGTGTCCAGCTCGGAAGACTTTGGTTCCGAGTGCAGTAGGCGCTTGTCTTGCTCGTCGATGCGTACGGTGACCAGGTCGAAAACCCATGGATGCGACTCGGGTAAGTCTCCAGCTGCTCTCGATGATGCCGGGGTGGTGCGTAGTAACTTCCCAAGTCATCACTGTCGGAATCATCGTAGCGGTTCGACCTTGGCTCGCTATGGCGCACAGCTCGGGACATTGATGGCCAATAGTAGTCCGATGATCCTCGATCATGTTCCAGTTGGTCAGGCCCTTCTTCATAGTCCTCTGCGTACCATGATGTGTCCTCGGTAATCTCTGGTTCC
>NC_025686.1:8399489-8404847 GCF_000633955.1 Camelina sativa
GATTCCCGGAGTTTGAAGGTAAACTGCGGGAACGGCTCTCGGCAACGCGGCGGTAAGAATCCTTGGTGATGCGGTAAGGATTCTCGGTGATGCGATAAGGAAGGTGGAGTGGAAGCGAAAGTACAACGAGCGGTAGGAACCGGACGTGATACGGTAGAGAGGGACGCGAAGGTGGTTTGATGCGACGACACACGGGAGATGGCTCGGCCCGTGATACGGTCAACTAGTCGATGTCGAACCCGGTTCGAGATCGGCTAGGGTTTCTCGGTAGTCAAGTCCCGGACTTGGACTAAGGAGAGAGGTGAGACAAGAACAAGATTCTCTCTTGTGAAATTTAATTCAATACTTCAAGTCTGATTTTTACAATGAGGGTTGATGCCTTTATATAGTGAGGCTTACATAAGGAGACTCTAAAACCCTAGAGACGTGGCCATGATCTAAACCATACACATGGCCAAAAAGCAAAAGCAAAGATAAAGCAAAGCAAAGAGCAATCTAAAGGTCATAGAGGGATCTAGAAGAAATTCAAAAGAAATGAAGGGAAGGGGATAGGGTGGCCACGTCATCGGCTGGGACGTGGTGAAATAATCTTCACTTCCTTGGCTCCTAAGTCTCTCTTTAAGTGTTTCAAGATCACGAGCCAAGTGGGAACGAAGTGGAGATGCACTAGAGTCGCTGCCTCGTTAAAACCTCTTTGGTAAACCCATTGGGACAAACCCAAAGTAGGAAAAAGAGTACAGCTCCTTCTAATGGCTTAGGGGTGTCTTCACACTAGTGTGATGGTGAAGACACGCGAATCAAGCTTCCCAAAGCTGGTCAAGACTCAAGGCTCTTCATTGGTGATGCTAGCCATGAGCCATGGGGGGGGGGGTGAGCTTGGGTTGAAATGTCCATTGGTGACTCGTCTGCTCCGCCTTGATGATCCTGGGGGGGGGGTGAGTGATGCCTCGTTGGTCGCCTACGCTAGCTCCTGGTCACCAGTGCAGGTTGTCCGAGAGTTTGAGAGGCGTCCGAGTGGTGGCCGGGTAGCGTCTGAGGGCTGTGAGTGTTCTTGGCCGAAGGACCGATCCCGTGATCACATCACAAAGTGTATAATAGAACTTGATCTAGCAATTGCTGAAATCCTAAACGTAGCAAATTAAATTCAACCAAATGGCAACAACGCCAAATTGATAACAGGATTTTCACCCAAGGTATCAATTCCCTATGCAGTTGTAGTACAAAGGGTTATCAATCGAAATGGTTGTTATGCTAGCAGATAGGATGCAATCAGAAACAAGCAAGTCAAGCCAAGCAATATGGGGTTTTGTCTAACAATCCTAAAATAATAAAAGAAAAGAATATAAACAAGGAACCAAACGACCTAAGCACTCAATACAAGCATTCGAGTACAGGATCAGGTGGGGTGATCGAGTAAACAAGGAAGGTATGCACAACTCGAGGGGTTACTCGAAGCAGGTGATCGTGTACCTGTTTGGGTAATGGATCGACTAAGGTATGAAAATGCAAACAATTAAAATCAGAAAGCTTCTAAGGATGGGGTAATCGACTCCTAAGTGTTCCTGACCGATACAAATGTCTTACATGCCTCAAGAAAATATTCCCTAGACAATGAATCTCTAAAACCTTGTTAAAACACTCTCGTGATAGAAACAATCAACCTTGATCACTCCCCTACCCAACTCTCGTTGGAGAAACATGACCAAGTAGGCAATACGAAGCGATTCATTATTGTCAATAAACCCCTTACTCATCTAATCTCTTAGGCTAAGTGAGTAAATCTCTAGCATTGGTTGATTCAAGCATTTCATCTACACCTCTCGATGGTAAAACACCCTAGATCTAATCTCACCCTCTCGGTTTGTTGACAGCATTAAGAACACCAATCTAGAAGGGAATTTATAAAACATAAACAATCAAACTAGGACATCCTAACCGATCAAGAACACAAAATCATCTATCCCATCCCATCCTTAGAAACTTTACTTCACTTCAACAAGTGCTTGTGTGACTTGGGAGCATCTATCACTGTAATGCCTTACTCTATAGCACAAAGCTTGGGCACACTGAATTCAAGTCCACCAACCTTCACATAAGTCTAGCTGATGGATCAAACAAGGAATGGTTGGTAAATTGGAGAGCTTACTAGTCAAGATAGCCAAGGCTAGAATTCCTACTGATTTTGTGGTTATAAAGATGGATAAGGAGCTAGAAGACCCTATCATCCTAGGGAGACCATTCCTAGCCACTGCTGGAGCTGTTATTGATGTTAAGGAGGGGCTGATAAGTTTGAACATAGATGAAAGTTTAACCATGAGTTTTGATATCAATAACCCAACTAACTTGCCCTCCATCAAAGGTCAAATTTTTACTATCAAGGATAAAGGTGATTATAAGGTCTCAAGTGAAGTAGAAATTTCAAAAGCCAAGCTCTCATCTCATGAGGAATCAGTTGAAAAGCTCAAGGGTTCAGTTCAAGAGTTAACTGATCTAGTGAAGGATCTTCAAGGGCAACTCAACAAGAGGTCTTTGAAGAAGGCAAGACCAAGGCTCAAGATTAAGAAGAAACAAGGTTCAAGTGTTAAGGAGGTAGTGATCAAGAAAGAACACCAAAGTGATCAAGTTGTACCAAGGAGGATCTCATCACCTCCTTGGTCTCGAAACCAAGCCTGAAAAGGCATCAAAGTCAAGCTTAGTGAATTTAAACAAGCTCACTAGGGAGGAAGTCCCTAAGGTATCATTGTACATATGTTTAATTTTGTGAGAGTGTATATGGGTTTGAGAAGAAGTGGATTCGTGAGGCCACTCGACCAGCCCAAAAGAGGTACTTGATCGAGTGGCATAGAAGCCCAAGCCCACTCGGTTCAAGATTGTCTTGCACGATCGAGTGGAGGAGAAAGGAGTTCAAAATTCAAATTTTGGTCAAGCACTCGACCACGTGGGGTCGAGTGGCAGTAAAAGTGAGTCAAAGATTCCCAATTCAAATTTGAATGGTATGGATGCTCGACCCTTGTCTCCTTGTCCCCTTAGCTTCTTTATAAAGAGATAAACTCGATCCTATGCTTCTTACACTCTCTCAGTTGCTTAAAACAATCAAAATCTAGCTTAAAATCTTTCTCAAGTTTATCTTCTTGCTCAAGCTTAGTTCTTTTGGTTTTTGGGTTACTAACCTATTAACTTTGAGCTTTGAGTCTATTCATTTCAGTTCTTTTTTCAAAATATCTTCAAGGTCTACAACAACATCACGATAAGCTGCTATTCGTGAAGCTGAAGGCAAGAAAGCTGCTGATCGCTTCCTGGATCGTCGTGATGCACAGCTTGCATCAAGAAGAAAAGCTGGTGGAAGTACTCGACTACCTACTCGAGCAGGCAAACGACCGAGTTAGCTCGAGTACACGGTCGAGTGGCGTGACGAAGAAGAAACATCAGCCAGTTGAGGAGGATCCATAGCGAACTGAAAGTGAAGAGGAGATGGAGTTCACTCTTCAAGAGCACATGAGAAGGAACAAAGCAAAGGGAAAGAGGCCAGCAGCTGAAGTTCAACAAGAAGAGGTTGAAAGTGAGAGTGAAGAAGAAGAAGAAGAAGAAGAAGAAGAAGAGGAGGAAGAAGAAGAATCTGGTGGTTTAACTCCAAAATGGCTCTATGAAGCTTTCATGAGGATGAGCTTCCAAGGAACAAGATATCCACACAAGGAGACCATGGAGAAGCTGGGGATTGCTGAAGATGTAGAGTTTCTATTTGAGAAGTGCAATCTAAGCAAGTTCATGAGATTGTGCATGTAAGGGTATAGAGAAGAGAGCTGTGAGTTCTTAGCCACCATCAAGTTTCACTTCTTCCCAAGGATGGATAAAGAGTTGGGAGCTGGTTGTTGTGACTTCACCACAAGGGAAAGAAATATGAGCTTTCATTCAAGAAGATAGCCAATATCTATGGATTTGAAGTTGGTAGTGAAAAGAATATGGTTATACCAAGGGAAGAGCTCTTTGCTGTTTGGGAAACCATTGGAGATAGCAACATCTACTCATCCTCCAAGTCCAAGAGCTTAAAGATAAGGAGTCCAGTCCTAAGGTTTTTCCACAAGGCCTTAGAAAACACTTTCTTTGCAAGAAAGGAGACTCGAAATTTGAATGAGGGAGAGCTTAAGATGATTGATGTAGCACTCAATGGCATCATCCTTCAAGCAAGAGATGGGACCATTATCCTTGGGAGTAGTGTGGAGACTGATCTTGCTATGGTTCTCATTGACCAATTGACCTATTATAGAAGCTGGGTGAGCAAGCTATACAAGAGGGGCTCAACTGGAGTTCTAACCATTGGAGGCATCATCACTCCAATGCTAGTAGCTGCCAAAGTACCACTTCAAGGAGAGAAGCCTAAGCCAAGATGGATTGACACCAACTACCTCACCTCCACTCTCATTCTAGCAAAGGAGATGCACCATGGGAAGCACCTCTTCAACTTAGACCATCCAAGACTAGGGAAGACTCAACTTGCTCTACCCAACAAGGCACTTACCACCATAAGTGAAGGGCTAAACATTGATTTTTGGCCAGCTGCTGAGTTTTTGTTTGACGGGACAGTCCAAGTAAGAGTAGATCAAGCTGGAGATGTGGAGATGGCTGATGGGGAAGAGCAATTTTATTTTGAAGATTATGAGCCAAGTCCAAGAGATAGTAGAGGAGTGAGGGAGACTAGCAAAAGGTTGACACTTCTACAAAAGTGGAACAAGTGGCATGGGAATAATTTTGACAAGTTGAAGAAGAAGGTGGGAAGGATGACTAGGTCCATCAAGGGTTTAAAGAAGGAGGTTGCTATATTGAAGAGTGGAAATTCATCACCAAGCCCATCTAGCCCTTTGAGGAGGAGTAGCTCAACTAGAGCATTGTCTACAGCTGAAAACCCAGTGGTACCAGCTAGAGCTTCAATGCATGAGCCAATTCAGAGGAGGAGAGGTTCAAGTCGCCCAGAACAGCAGTTTCCGAGGCACCCGACCGGTTCACTCGAGCACACACTCGACCGAGCACCTCCAATGCACTCGGCCGAGTACCAGCCCAGACCTCCTTATGGTTTCCCAGCTCCAACAGGTTATCCAAGCTATCCCTATGGCCAATCTTACCCTCCCATCCCTCCCCAATACTTTATGGATCCAGCCCTCTTGCAGCAATACTACCAGCAGCAAGGACAACAATTTTTCCCACCACCGCCAACTCGACCCAGCACTCCACCAAGTACCAACTGATGGCCATCATCGAGTTGCCTCCTTCTCCATCTCCAAGTCAGCAACAAGACCCCAACTACACATATTAAAGTATGAATGAGGATGTGGACAGCTTCTTCCACAACCCATAAGGTACCAA
>NC_025686.1:8404907-8405354 GCF_000633955.1 Camelina sativa
CAATAATCAGTTGTTCTGTTAAATTATTGTTTATATTCTTACATACTCTCACTATAACTGCTAAGATCTCGACGAAAACATACCTACTGGCTCCAGAAATTATATTGAGCATAATAGATTTGCTCGATGCTTTTTTAGGCAACATCTAGTTCTAATTGATCGAGTTTGAATCTAGACATTAGGTTTTTCATGCCCACAAGGTGTTTAATGAAATTCCTGAACCAAACTTTTCAAGAGCTTTGCATACCTAGCCAATGGAAATTGAGGATTAGGGTGCTTAGTGGTATTTAGACTTGATATTAATGCATGCTTGCCTTGTGATTACCTTTGGAAATTGTTGATTATCACTTGATTAGCATAGAATCTCTATCATGGAAATGGATTGATTTGCATAAGTGTTCTTAGCCATAGGATTGTTCTTGATTGTTGCTTAGACATCTAGGATTG
>NC_025686.1:8408317-8410118 GCF_000633955.1 Camelina sativa
ATGCTTCCTCAAATTCTCCACTTGGTTTGCTTGAAAATTATCCACTCAAGGTTGGGGATTGCACAGTTCCAACAGACTTCATGATAGTTAAGATGAAAGAAACCAACAAGCTCCCTCTCATACTAGGAACTCCCTTTCTCAACACTGTGGGGGCAAGCATTGATTTCCCAAATAAGAGAGTAACTCTTCTTCATGTGAATCCCAACACATCCTATCCTATCAAACCTTCTTCCTCTACAATGTTTTGTGGAACAATCACTAGTGAAGAAGTGGCAACTAAGGAAGAGCATAGAGACTTGAATGATCAACATCAAGAGCTCCAAGTTGATAAAGTGGAGATTAAAGAGACCACAAAGCTTGATAAGGACATTTTGGATGGTGAGTATTTAGACTCCTTGTTTGATGACCTCAAAGGAGATTCAAGAGTACAAGATTTGGGTCAAGCAAATAAAGTTGTTGACAAGAAGAAGAGGAAGAAGAAACAAAACCAGCTTCCCACCATTGTTTCTTCTCCTATGACTTTGTGTTTGCATCCCTTGGGGCTTGTTGATGGAGCAATAGAGTACAAAGTGAAGAACAAAGGTCCTTCTTCACCTTTTGCAAGTGTCAAAGCCAAGCTAGATCCCAACTATCATTATGACAAGGATAAGCTTCATGAACTTCTCTCAAGTGTCATTACTATCAACCTCCATTCTCCTTCCACCAATTCAACAAGATCTCAAGGGAGCACTAAAGCTCCTCCTATCACTCCATTCCCTAAAGTTTACAACTAGGGCCAAGGTATGGTCCTCACATCCCATTGTATATATCATTTGAGTCTTGTTTTCTTTATTTTGTTAGTCTTTCTCTTGGACTTTTCTCACACAGGGACTGTGTGAATTAAGTTTGGGGGAGAGACTAGCCATCTAACATTGTGTTCTGTTTTGATTTTCATGTTTTGTGTGATGCATTGTTAATAGCTATGTTTTGAGAAAAAACAAAAAAATTAAAAAAATTTCAAAAAAAAGCAAAAACAAATTCATGTAGCTTTGCATATTCATTCTTGTGTTTAGGATTGAGTCTAGAAGCATTAAGTATGCATTTGCATTTGCTTTTGGGATAATAATGAAACTACCTTGGTATAAGTAGAGACTTAGGATTGAACCCACAGCCCTCATTTATAGTTCATTGGTGCTTGTTTAATCTTTGGGAAAAAATGAAGAATCTAGGCTTAAAAGCATTGTGTTACTTGAAAGCATTTTCTTCTAGTGTAAAGCTTGCTTGATAATTGCTACATCTCTATATTATTTGGACTTTAATTTGATCTTTAAATTATCTTGCATATGGACTATGAATGCTTGCTCATGGAATTTTCATTTGGGTTAACTATCTCTATTTGCCACTCTATTTTGTTTAACCCAATCTCTTGCCACACCTTTGAACCCCAGCCTTTTCTTTCAAGCCTTGTATTGATTTGTTGAGTGAGGCATTTTCTTGATAATACTATAGGTTGTGAAATCTTGAGAGTATTGAGAATGACAAAGAACATGCTCTTGTTTTTAGCTAGGCTTGGAATCTTTATAGCTAGCTAACAGGACTGGTTTTGAAAGAAATAGGTGGTTAGAATGTTGATTTGGGTTCAAGTTTGGGAACAAGAGAGAATAAGAAGGGAAATAAAGGTTTACTTAGTCAAAGAAAAGAAAAGTCTCTAAGGTTAATTTGGTTATAAGCTCTAAGTCTCAAAGAAAAGGGATAGAAAGTATTGTTATAATCTCCTAGATTCAAAATGAAAAGAGTAAAGGAAAATCAAACAAGATTGGGA
>NC_025686.1:8411516-8417351 GCF_000633955.1 Camelina sativa
GCTAAGCTTTGAATGCCCAAATTATTCTCAGTCTTAGATAGATTTCATGACTGTTTAGCATTCCTCTTTGTTTGAGAGTTAAGCACCCAAAAATACCATTTCCAACCACTTTATAAACAGCCTTTCCCTTAAACCAATTGAGCTTGATTTATTTTCCATTTGCAAGATCACACCAAACACTTTAATGAATGTGAAAGAGATGTTCAATAGGATTGCAAGTCTTTGCCAATAGATGGAAGATGAACTATAGTGGTGCATTGTGTTAAGCATAGAAGAATATTTGTAAGGACTTTGATTGATCTTAGCACCATTGAACTACATCTAAGGACTTTGGTTTGAATCCTTTGTTGATGCTTTTTGGTTCTGAATCCTTTTTTTCAAACCTCTCTCTCTCACTCTTGCTTGGTTTTTGCTAGAGGACTAGCAAAGTATAAGTTTGGGGGAGTTGATATCTTGTGTTTTTATGTGATTTTAAAGCTTAATTATTCATTGTTTTGTACATATTTATGAGCATTTAGGATGTTTAGGTTGCATTTTGCATCAAGTTTGGTATCTCAGGTGTTGGAGTAGAGATGTACAAGAAAAGTGTGCTTTGGAGCTAAATAAGTCAAGAATTAGCAATATAATGGAAGACACACATTTGGATGCGCACAAGATGATTGATGATTCGGAACGTGAGAAGACCTTTACTTCGGATTTAGCTCTGGAGTTCTTCACAAAAGTTATTGGAAATTGAGTAAGCTTTGCAATGGAGGTGATTTCAGGACAATCGGATGTGTGTGTAAGGAGATATACCTGTTTTAGTGAGCGAATATACAGCCAGAACTGGAGATCAGATGGACCAAGGTGCGAAGACACACGCGGCCACACCACTCGGCCAAGCCATGGCCGCTGGAGATTAGATGGACCAAGGTGCGAAGATACACACGGCCACACCACTCGGCCAAACCAAGGCCGAGGGAAGACACGCAGCCACACCACTCGGCCAAGCCATGGCCGATGGAGTTCACACCAAGCTTGTTTTATTTTTGACCCGGGTTTGTCCCAGTTTGTTTTGGGTTGACCTAGGTTCTCTTCTACTCTCCTATAAATACTCTAAACCTATTAAGGAGACATATCTCTTATCTCCTCTTTTGTTTAGTAGCCACTTAGGATTCTTAAGCTTGTCTACTCTTGGTTTATTGAATCCTTGGTTGATTTTTCAGTTTTTAATAGCAATTTCTTCTTTCTAATCTCCTAATCTACAATCTCTTATTATGATTTCACAAAGATAAAACTCTTTCCTTTGTGTGATCATGATGATGAGTGAGTAGATCCTTAGAACTTTGGGCTTGGTAGATTAGGGAGATAGATGATTGATGTTTGATGCCTAGGGCTTTATTTATGTATTTCCTATCTTGATTAGTGTTAATAATGCTAGATTGCTTTGATCAAGTATGAATCTAGACATTAGGTTTTTCATGCCCACAAGGTGTTTGATGAAATTCCTGAACCAAACTTTTCAAGAGCTTTGCATACCTAGCCAATGGAAATTGAGGATTAGGGTGCTTAGTGGTATTTAGACTTGATATTAATGCATGCTTGCCTTGTGATTACCTTTGGAAATTGTTGATTATCACTTGATTAGCATAGAATCTCTATCATGGAAATAGATTGATTTGCATAAGTGTTCTTAGCCATAGGATTGTTCTTGATTGTTGCTTAGACATCTAGCATTGATTAGCTATCTCCCAATTCACTTACCTTGCCCAAAGTTCACTTGTTTAATCTTGATTATAAAACTGTTCTTAGTTGTGTGTTTGCTTGCTTTTAGTTTGTTTGTTTGATTTTTTTTTAAAGTTGCTTCTAGTTAGTTGATACATAAAACAAACCCCTTTCTTATTAGCTTAGATTAAGCATTCATGTGTATTCCTGGTGTGTTGGTCATTGCAAACTGAGGTTCGATAATTTAATTGAGAAAAATACTACATCAGGTATGTTTTCATCTTGGGTGCCATTGTCGAATTCTTGAAAGTAAAAACAGAGATTAAGCGGAGATCAATAGGGTTAGTTCCCGAAAAATAAAAATCAAAGAGTCTTGATTCCCTTGAGAGAAAATAGAAATTAGGAAAACAAAAAGCTTTTAGGGTTGAGAGACTTATCGGTTTGTGCTGCTGAGAGAGAAGGGTTCTAATCCCTTTAAATAGAATAGGGTTAGCAGCTTGGGCTTCACCGAGAGTGGGCTTGGGTTTGTCGAATTCGGACTCCACTTGCCACCAGAGTAGGAACACGATCAGGCGCGTCGGGTACGGATTCGGGTAGAGCATCGGGTTCCCCAAAATTTCATTTTTCACTTTTTTTTTATAAATGTATATATGCAAAAATAGAAAATAAGATTAAATAAATAAATAAGAATTCAAAATAAAATAAATGATACATTTGGGACTTCCTCCAAAGTGAGCTTGTTTTTAATCACTAAGCTTGACTCCTCATGCTCTTTAAGCATGGGTATTAGGAGGGAAAGGTTCTGGAATCCTTTCCACTGTAGCAGACTGATTCAATGGATTTTCCAAGTCTTGTCTAGGTTCCACAGCAAATGTAGTGTTGACTTCTTCAAGATGCTTGACTTTTCTCTGCTTTGTCTTAGTGGAAAAGACTTGACCATCAATGGTTGGCCTTTTAATTCCTTTCTTGACATCAAACTCCATCTTGAAATGCTCCCCATGTTCAATTCTGATCTTACCTTGTTTCACCTCAATCACTACACCTACTGTTGCCAAGAATGGTCTCCCTAGGATCAGTGGATCGTCTGGTTCCTTAACCATATCAAGGATCATAAAATCAGTAGGGACTTCCACCCTTCCAATCCTGAGAGGCAAATTTTCCAGGATCCCAATCGGATGTCTGATTGTTCTATCAGCTAGAAGCAAATACAGACTACTCGGTTTAAAACTGCTGAAACCCATCTTGTTGGAAACTGACAGTGGCAGATGCTGACTGAAGCTCCCAGATCGCACAAGCAATTTTTGAAAATCCGAAGTCCTATCGAGCATGGCAAAGTAAAAGAGCCAGGATCCTCCAATTTCTCCTCGATTCGCAGCTCAGGATCTGAGCACACTCCACTCCTGAGAATTTCATATCCAATCTCCTTGACAGCTTCCTTAACCTTAATCTCCAACCGAGCTGCCTCCTTGGTGATTTCCTCTTGAAGTTCGTGTGGTGACAAAAGCTTAGGAGGTGGAGCTTTTCGCTTGGTCATACGCTCTGCAAGCGCCTCCAATTTGATGTCAAGAGCAGCATTGAACCTTTCCTCTAGTTCCCCTTCTGCTGCTATAGGCAGTTGAGGTTGATCTGTCATCTGAAAATCCACTCGATGTATCATCCGATCATCATCATTGGGTTCTGCCTCGGGTGGTTCTTCGGTTTGTGATTCTCGAACCAGTGCTTGATCATCAGCTCGATCAGACTCCTCGGGTAAAAGCTCGGGTTCATACTCGGATATGTAGTAGTTGGCCTCATTTATCCCATAGTGATCCATATCCTGCCCATCTTGAACATCACTGTCCTCAGTGAGGTTATCCTCATAATCATCATCAAGGAAAATGGCCTGGACAGTGGCATAATCCTTTGGGTTCAGAACAGCTTTTTCTGGAAGCTGGTTGATCTTTGGACCTGGTTGGTTGTTGTGGTGGCCCTCTAAGTACCTCAGCTTAGTGTTGAGCGAATCATACTTTGCAGTCAAGTCATTGTATCCAGAATCGATCTTGTTGCTCATCTCCGCAAACCGTTTTGCGGTGTCCATAGCAGCNAGGACGGCTGGTATGGACGGCCAACGATGGTCGGACGGTGGTACGGACAGCCGGTGTGNATTCTTGGGATTGGTTCTTCGGGCCTTGTTGTTGTTGGAATCTAGGTGGTGCAATGGGTTGGTGGTAATTGCTAGAGTACTGCTGCTTAGGAGCATAGCCTTGATTGTACTGAACAAAAGGCTTTTGCTGGACCTGGTTCCCTTGAACTGCTGATGGGTAGATTTGGTCTTGAGGATTGGCAACATTTGGGTTACGGTATGACAGATTTGGGTTCGGCTTGTAGTTGTTGTACCCTTTGTTGTAGCCTCCTTGGTTGTTGATGTAGTTCACATCCTCTAGCTGAGCATTCTCCCCATCTTGTTGTAAAAACTGATCTTCCTCTGAGATTGCATGAACATGCTGATGCTGGCTGAGGAGCTTATCAAGCTTGTTATTGAGGGCTTTCATGTTCCTCTTGTACATGGCATCTTCCTCTCCAGTATATCGCACAGTGAGATCGTATTCTTCATTGTAATGCCCATCAGATTGAGCCAAGTTCTCCACTAGATCCCAACCTTCATCGACATCCTTGTTGAAAAAGTTACCATTGCTTGCGGTGTCCAGCAACATCCGTATCTTGGGGAACACTCCTCTGTATAGTGTACTTAGCAATGAAGCAATGCTAAAGCCATGATGATGACATCTGGTAGTGTATCCCTTAAAACGTTCCCAAGCTTCACTGAACGTCTCATTGTTTTTCTGAACAAAGCTGGAGATGTCATTTTGCAGCCTTGCAGTTATGGAGTTGGAGAAGAATTTGGCTAGAAAAGCCTTCTTGCACGCTTCCCAGGTGGTGATGGACTTCTTGGGGAGTGATTTCTCCCAGATGTGTGTTTTTTCTCCCAAAGAGAATGGGAAAAGCTGGAGTTTTAATCCATCCTCACTAACTCCATTTATCTTGGTGAGGCTACAGAGCCTATCAAATTTATCCAGATGATCCAAAGGGTCCTCCATTGGCAATCCATGAAACTTGTTGCTTTGTATCATCTGGATGAGACTACTCTTGATCTCAAAATTGTTGTTCTAGAAAGCAAGTGGCACAATGCCATTCCTTTGAGTATGAGTAGATGGAGCATCCCCTGCTCCTATGTTGGTCCTCGCTTGAGGAACTGGTGGACCGTTCATTGTCTCCTTAATTGTTATTAGTTGCAGTTGTTGAACTTGTTGTGGATGGAGTAACCTTGGTCTGTCGATGTTGTCGATGAAAGGACTCAAGTTTTGGCTACCCTTGGATTGTGTTTGCATGCACAAGTAGGTGACCGAGTGAGTACACGAAGGTCAACCCGATCCTGGTGATCGAGTGACAGGTCGGGTGGGTGCTCGGGTGGTACCTGAAATGCAAAACAAACAAACAAGAAAGTAAACAAGTCAATACCGAACTAAAGTGATGTGACCGCCGGACGCGGTCGTCTACCGAGTCGCACGGACGGACGGTCGATGCGGACGGACGGAACGAAACTCTCTCGGGCCGAGGAAACTAGATGAGGCTTTCCTCGGACAAGGCTCGGAGATTTGAATCCAGTGAGGAAACAAACGGTGGAAGCAAGAGATGAGCTGAAACGAACGAGCGGATCGAGAGATCCGGCCTTTGGTCTCGGCTTCGGTCGAGCAGTCTCGGTCGCGATACGGATGATGCGGTGATCGGTTCCCGGAGTTTGAAGGTAAACTGCAGGAACGGCTCTCGGCAACGCGGCGGTAAGAATCCTTGGTGATGCGGTAAGGATTCTCGGTGATGCGATAAGGAAGGTGGAGTCGAAGCGGAAGTACAACAAACGGTAGGGTCCGGACGTGATACGGTAGGGATGGTCGCGAAGGTGGTTTAATGCGACGACACACGGGAGATGGCTTGGCCCGTGATACGGTCAACTAGTCGATGTCGAACCCGGTTCGAGATCGGCTAGGGTTTCTCGGTAGTCAAGTCCCGGACTTGGACTAAGGAGAGAGGTGAGACAAGAACAAGATTCTCTCTTGTGAAATTTAATTCAATACTTCAAGTCTGCCTTTTACA
>NC_025686.1:8419035-8420915 GCF_000633955.1 Camelina sativa
GGGGGGTGAGTGATGCCTCGTTGGTCGCCTACGCTAGCTCCTGGTCACCAGTGCAGGTTGTCCGAGAGTTTGAGAGGCGTCCGAGTGGTGGCCGGGTAGCGTCCGAGGGCTGTGAGTGTTCTTGGCCGAAGGACCGATCCCGTGATCACATCATTCCCTCCCTCTTGTAGAAGTTTTGTCCTCAAAACTGTGCTCATTACCTGGATCAACCCGGAAAAACCCAAAAATCAGCAGCATCAAAAGTTCAACCGCGGTTAATTTACCGGGATCAAAAGGAAACAGTAAGGCCTTGAGGGAAAAGGATAAGACTTCCCCGGTAAAGCCAGTGGCATTGAGCGTTGCGATCCCTTCATGAACCGTGGTTGCTTGCTGAGACTCTCCTGGATGCCAAACAAAGGTTTGATCCGCACCAAAGTTGAATGAACACGTCGCCATAGGACCATGCTCGGTAACGGCCTTGGCGCTAAGAGTGGAGAGGGATGGCTCGGTATAGGCGACTCCCAGCTGGAGCTTACTACTTGAAGTAGTCATGAACAATACCGAGTGAAAATATCCATCAATGGCCATCTCCGGTGGCCTAGTTTGCTTGAAACTCCCCATTACCGAGCAAACTCCGGATAAGAAGTTGGTCGCGTGGGAAGACTCTTCATTGACTTCGCCTAATGCCTTGGTACGCGTATCGGGTGAGGATTTGCGCACAGTGCGATGATCCGAGCATTGCGTCTGAGTGTCGGCTTGGTTTTGATCAGGAACGGTAAGGAATTGATCGTGAACCGCCTGAGACGTCGAACTTGTACCTCCGAGTGTATGAACTTCTTGGTCTGGAGGCTCGGCTGGCTTCTCTATGATCCCTCCCGGGCCAATGACTCCCTTAGAACCGATTTGATGATCGAATTCTAGTCCTGAATTCAGCTCCCGGTGAGCTTGCACCATTGGTGCAGCGTCCTCGGTCAATTCGGTGTTCAGCCTGCTCCGCGTCAAAGCATCTAGTTCTGGCCGGTATGGAACTCGTGGGTCCGGCGTTGGTGAAGGCACAAGGGCCGAGTGTTGGTGCCGCAATGACTCTCCTTGCGTGTAAGATGACTCGACTTGGTCCAACAATTCTCTAAGGTGTCGGAGTTGAGCTTGAATACCGGTCAACTCGTCCGTGAAACTTGGTGCTCTGGGAGATTCCTTCGGCTTCCTTGAGGCTTGCTACCTCAACTTAGTCCGTGATTCCACATTGCTCGCCTTGGCTTTGTCTTGACCGCGGCTTGACTTTTGGCCCGGTGTTGCGCGTGGTGTCCAGCTCGGAAGACTTTGGTTCCGAGTGCGGTAGGCGCTTGTCTTGCTCGTCGATGCGTACGGTGACCAGGTCGGAAACCCATGGATGCGACTCGGGTATTTCTCCGGCTGCTCTCGATGATGCCGGGGTGGTGCGTAGTAACTTCCCAAGTCATCACTGTCGGAATCATCGTAGCGGTTCGACCTTGGCTCGCTATGGCGCACAGCTCGGGACTTTGATGGCCAATAGTAGTCCGATGATCCTCGATCATGTTCCAGTTGGTCAGGCCCTTCTTCATAGTCCTCTGCGTACCATGATGTGTCCTCGGTAATCTCTGGTTCCGGATCGGTTCCATAGTGTTTGTCGTACCACGGCTCGTCCTCGGTGGCCTTTTGCTCCGGGTCGCTGCCTTGGTACTCTTCGCACCACAGTTCATCATCGGATCAAGCATTCAGATCAAGCATTCAGCTAACGGTCGCGGACTTGTAACTCGGTACAGTCGACGGTACGGACGGCCGATGTTGGTCGGACGACGGTACAGACGGCGGATTCGGACGATGATACACGGTATGGTCGGCCGATGCGATGGCTGGTACGGACGGCCAACGATGGTCGG
>NC_025686.1:8421134-8422104 GCF_000633955.1 Camelina sativa
ACAGTCGGCTGGTGCGGCAATGGTACGGACGGCCAACGGTTATCGGCCGTCGGTACGGATAGCCGGTGTGATCGGCTGATATGGACAGCTGGGTCGATGACTCGTCGGGTGGCTCTATAGTGATCAGACGATGATACACAAAACGCGATAAGAGCTTAGACGATGATACGCGGATGATGATACTTGCTCTGGACAGTGATACGCGGATGGTGATACGTGCTCTGGACGGTGATACGCGGATGGCTCGATCGGTGCTCGGTCGTGACGTGGCGATGGTACCTCGTCAAAGCAAAACGAATATTCGTGAGCAAAAACGCGTCCAAAACATGATGGATAAGATATTTATCTAGGCAGTCAATGATTGAGGACAGCAACACAAGATGACAAACTATGACTAAGCAAAAAGAAACCTACACGCGCCTAAAAGCAAACTCACGCACAAAAAGCAAAACTTTTTGGGACCACAACACAAACCCAAAAGCAAACGCGCTACTTTATGGATCTAAGGAGTCCTAGACAAGAACAACGACGAACAAAAAGAAGAACAGGAAGAACACGAAACAACCTAAGCACACGCCTAACAACACAACACAAACACCAAATTAAAACTAAAGACTAACTAAGCAAGCGGAAACAAGATTAAGCGATCTAGACTAAGACAAAAGCTAAAGATCGAAACTTTAGAAAGACACAACCTTTGAGTCAGGAGGTTTTAGAGCTCTGATACCAAGCTGATGTGACCGCCGGACGCGGTCGTCTACCGAGTCGCACGGACGGACGGTCGATGCGGACGGACGGAACGAAACTCTCTCGGGCCGAGGAAACTAGATGAGGCTTTCCTCGGACAAGGCTCGGAGATTTGAATCCAGTGAGGAAACAAACGGTGGAAGCAAGAGATGAGCTGAAACGAACGAGCGGATCGAGAGATCCGGCCTTTGGTCTCGGCTTCGGTCGAGCAGTCTCGGTCGCG
>NC_025686.1:8424836-8426538 GCF_000633955.1 Camelina sativa
TAAGGTTTTTCCACAAGGCCTTAGAAAACACTTTCTTTGCAAGAAAGGAGACTCGAAATTTGAATGAGGGAGAGCTTAAGATGATTGATGTAGCACTCAATGGCATCATCCTTCAAGCAAGAGATGGGACCATTATCCTTGGGAGTAGTGTGGAGACTGATCTTGCTATGGTTCTCATTGACCAATTGACCTATTATAGAAGCTGGGTGAGCAAGCTATACAAGAGGGGCTCAACTGGAGTTCTAACCATTGGAGGCATCATCACTCCAATGCTAGTAGCTGCCAAAGTACCACTTCAAGGAGAGAAGCCTAAGCCAAGATGGATTGACACCAACTACCTCACCTCCACTCTCATTCTAGCAAAGGAGATGCACCATGGGAAGCACCTCTTCAACTTAGACCATCCAAGACTAGGGAAGACTCAACTTGCTCTACCCAACAAGGCACTTACCACCATAAGTGAAGGGCTAAACATTGATTTTTGGCCAGCTGCTGAGTTTTTGTTTGACGGGACAGTCCAAGTAAGAGTAGATCAAGCTGGAGATGTGGAGATGGCTGATGGGGAAGAGCAATTTTATTTTGAAGATTATGAGCCAAGTCCAAGAGATAGTAGAGGAGTGAGGGAGACTAGCAAAAGGTTGACACTTCTACAAAAGTGGAACAAGTGGCATGGGAATAATTTTGACAAGTTGAAGAAGAAGGTGGGAAGGATGACTAGGTCCATCAAGGGTTTAAAGAAGGAGGTTGCTATATTGAAGAGTGGAAATTCATCACCAAGCCCATCTAGCCCTTTGAGGAGGAGTAGCTCAACTAGAGCATTGTCTACAGCTGAAAACCCAGTGGTACCAGCTAGAGCTTCAATGCATGAGCCAATTCAGAGGAGGAGAGGTTCAAGTCGCCCAGAACAGCAGTTTCCGAGGCACCCGACCGGTTCACTCGAGCACACACTCGACCGAGCACCTCCAATGCACTCGGCCGAGTACCAGCCCAGACCTCCTTATGGTTTCCCAGCTCCAACAGGTTATCCAAGCTATCCCTATGGCCAATATTACCCTCCCATCCCTCCCCAATACTTTATGGATCCAGCCCTCTTGCAGCAATACTACCAGCAGCAAGGACAACAATTTTTCCCACCACCGCCAACTCGACCCAGCACTCGACCAAGTACCAATTGATGGCCATCATCGAGTTGCCTCCTTCTTTATCTCCAAGTCAGCAACAAGACCCCAACTACACATATTAAAGCATGAATGAGGATGTGGACAGCTTCTTCCACAACCCATAAGGTACNAAGGTTGACACTTCTACAAAAGTGGAACAAGTGGCATGGGAATAATTTTGACAAGTTGAAGAAGAAGGTGGGAAGGATGACTAGGTCCATCAAGGGTTTAAAGAAGGAGGTTGCTATATTGAAGAGTGGAAATTCATCACCAAGCCCATCTAGCCCTTTGAGGAGGAGTAGCTCAACTAGAGCATTGTCTACAGCTGAAAACCCAGTGGTACCAGCTAGAGCTTCAATGCATGAGCCAATTCAGAGGAGGAGAGGTTCAAGTCGCCCAGAACAGCAGTTTCCGAGGCACCCGACCGGTTCACTCGAGCACACACTCGACCGAGCACCTCCAATGCACTCGGCCGAGTACCAGCCCAGACCTCCTTATGGTTTCCCAGCTCCAACAGGTTATCCAAGCTATCCCTATGGCCA
>NC_025686.1:8427656-8427791 GCF_000633955.1 Camelina sativa
TGGTCGGACGGTGGTACGGACAGCCGGTGTGATCGGCTGATACGGATGGCCGATGATGTACGGACGGTCGACGGGGGTCGGTCGATGATACAGTCGGCTGGTGCGGCAATGGTACGGACGGCCAACGGTTATCGG
>NC_025686.1:8428464-8429282 GCF_000633955.1 Camelina sativa
AATGTTAAAGGAAATGGTTGATTTGAATGCATGTGGATGTCTAAGGCTTGAATCAGTTAAGGTTGTGATAGGCTTATCTAAAATCTTTAAGTACAGCTCATTCAAATTGTATCATAGTACTAGTAACTTGGACATTGATTCTAGCTAGTTTATTAGCAAGCTTTAGGAGCTGAGATCCCATTTTCAAACCTCACCTACCTTCTTATGTCTTGTTTATTTGCTTGAGGGCAAGCAAAGACTAAGTTTGGGGGTGTTGGTGTTCATATATTTCACCTTGTTTTACCTTAGTATATTCACATCTTTTGCATGATTTACTATCTAGTTTGGCCATTATTGTGTAGCTTTAGGACTGTTTATGCATTAGAGTAGATTTGCATTGCATTTGCATAGTTTCTTGCATAAACAGGTGATTTTGGATCCTAAGGAGCATGGAAGGATGCTGAGGAGGATTGGAGCTATCAAGTGAAGAAGACAAGAGAGTTAGACAGAAGAATCAAGGTCCGAAAGTCCACTCGACCACCACACTCGACCGTGTGCGGAGAAGGACTCGACCGGCTAGAATAAGCAGAAAAAGAGGTCACTCGACCAAGCACTCGACCGAGCACCTGTCGAGTTGACTGAGCCGCCTTCCTATTTTGTCTTCTAGCCATTTTAGGGCTTCCCCTCTCTCCTATATAAGACCCTTGTACCTCATGGCCGCAAAGAGAGCCACTTTTTAGAGAAATAATATCTAGATCTAGTATTTCTACTTTTGGGAATTATCTACTTTTTGCCTTTTTTTTTGCTTAGATCATTAGCCACTTTTGTATTATCTCAAG
>NC_025686.1:8429968-8440688 GCF_000633955.1 Camelina sativa
TTACTATCTAGTTTGGCCATTATTGTGTAGCTTTAGGACTGTTTATGCATTAGAGTAGATTTGCATTGCATTTGCATAGTTTCTTGCATAAACAGGTGATTTTGGATCCTAAGGAGCATGGAAGGATGCTGAGGAGGATTGGAGCTATCAAGTGAAGAAGACAAGAGAGTTAGACAGAAGAATCAAGGTCCGAAAGTCCACTCGACCACCACACTCGACCGTGTGCGGAGAAGGACTCGACCGGCTAGAATAAGCAGAAAAAGAGGTCACTCGACCAAGCACTCGACCGAGCACCTGTCGAGTTGACTGAGCCGCCTTCCTATTTTGTCTTCTAGCCATTTTAGGGCTTCCCCTCTCTCCTATATAAGACCCTTGTACCTCATGGCCGCAAAGAGAGCCACTTTTTAGAGAAATAATATCTAGATCTAGTATTTCTACTTTTGGGAATTATCTACTTTTTGCCTTTTTTTTTGCTTAGATCATTAGCCACTTTTGTATTATCTCAAGAAATCTTTGATACTTGTTGGTTCCATAACTTTCTAAGTATTGGGAATTTGAGTTTGATTTCTTCTTCAATATTGTAGATCTTCATCTTATCTATCTAACTTTCTAAGTATTGGGAATTTGAGTTTGATTTCTTCTTCAATATTGTAGATCTTCATCTTATCTATCTAATCATGCAAGTTTCATTGATTTCTGGGATTATGATTTTGTTCATCATGTTTAGTGATTGTGAGTAGTGTATAGAGATCTTAAAGATGGATTAGGCTGGATAAGGGTTATGGTTGTTTAGATTGGTCAAGCTTGCTTGTTTATAGATCTCTTCTAGATTACACTGAGAGGGTAAAGATAGATCTTAAGCTTCTTAGCATCACACCAATGTCTATGTTGTTAGATAAGGCTAATGCTAGAGATTATCATACTTATCCCAAGAGATTGGTTGTGTAAGGTGATTTTTGACATTAATGATCTGGTTGGTTATTGTCTGCTTTTATATGTTCTTAGCTAGTGAGAACTAGGTCTAGCAGTATCTAAGCTTGATTGTTATTATCATGAGAATGGATTAACAAGTATTAGAAGATCATTGTCTAGAGATAGCTCATTGTTGATTGAGGTTTGTTAACCAGTTTAGATAACCTTAGCTTAAGTCCAGCCCATGAATCCATCCTTAGGACCTTTCTTTGTCTATTGATTTCTCTGTTTAAATCCTGTTAATTGCTTGCTGTTTGATTTGCTTTCGTTTTGCTCTGTTTTAATTGTTGACTCTGTTTCTGTTCTTCGTATTTGTCCATTCGACCTCCCACTCGATCGAGCATCCGATCGAGTGCTTGCTCGAGCATCATCCAGTGTTCTTGTTTATGTTCTGTAAGTTTCTGTTTCATTTCCTGTTTCATTCTAGTTTCATTCCTGTTTCATTGCATTCATTCCTGTTCAATCCTGTTTCATTACTTGTCTTGTATTATTGTAGTTCCTTGTCTTGTTTAGTATACTGCTTTGATCATACTGTTTACTTTGAATTTAGAATCTAGTCTTAGTAGCTTTACATTCTGCATCATCATTGTCATTAGGTTGCTAGTTAAAAACATTCATCATATTTGGCTTAACTTAGATAAGTGTTCACATCCTGATTGCTTGCATCACACTCATTATGGTTTGACATCCTTTATGCTACAACTACATAAGGGTAATTGAAACACCTTGCATTCTACATGTTCATTCATCATCTCTATCATCAATCATCCCTCCTCTTATATGGTTTTTTTTGTTTTTGTTTTTTTAGCTTATCATAACTAAATTGCACTTTTTCTTTGTGTATGATGAAGTAAATCATAAGTCAAATTCCAAAATCAGAAGCATAAATCTAATACTGAATTCAGAAGCAGGAGGTGAGTTTTCATAACATTTTAATATATATTTGTTATTCTTTTGTTAACAATTCAATTGTAAGAGACCATTCATACCAATAATATCATCCTTCAGTTTAGACCAAATTTGTTTTTTCTCTTTTTTTATTTATGTTCTTTTGTTTTTTTTTAGTTTAACATAGCTAGCACACACAATATATTTGTATAGAATGAAACAAAGCATAAATCTAATACTAAAACCAAATGCACTAAGTGAACTTTCACCTAGATTGATTCTTATAATTTATATATTTTTTCATAGATTTTGAATTTCTAGATTTGTAATTAAATAGTTGTTGATGTTGTGAATAGTTTATGTATTTTAATATTCCTCACTAATATTTTTGACAGCGACCATTTATAGAAATTAGAAGATTAAATCACAAAATATGTTTTTTTTTATTTAATTTATTTCTAACTCAGAAAGATTAATCACCTCTTTAATAATATGTTGTTGTATGTGTGTGCAGGTAACTTGGTAAATGGTAAATGGTAAATGTTGTGATGTTGAGGTCCAACTCATATCATAATATCCAACTAGGTTTTAACCGGCGGTATACCGTAGGATATTTTTGATATATATATATATATATATATATATATATATATTAACTAAATTATGCGAAACTTATATGTATATAGATTACATGAATTTATATTTATTTTTTCTTAGTTGTAAGTACCAATTGTTTTAAAAATATATATTTCGGAAATGTATAGTACTTATTTTAATAATAATATTAAGTTATAGTTGTTTTTTTTGTTATAGTTTTCAAATAAATTGTAAATATTGTGTAAATTTGACTTTGTAATATTAAGATTACACATCAGTTGTGTGAATTGAAACAATTTTCTTTTTTGAATTTTTGTTATGAGTAATAAACAATGGCTTATTAATTTATTTAGTAATGAAGTTGTGTGTACACAGTGTTTTGACGGGTTCTAAACAGTGATACAACTAAGAAAATTGGATATTTGTTTTTTTTCTTTAAAGTACTTTAAGCTGAAATCCATTTGCTATTGATTATATTCCTTTTCTTTTTTTTTGAAATTAATGTTTATCTGCCAAATAGAAAAATTTGATGTTTCATATTTTTAATATGATTGTAAATAAATATTATTATATTGTTAAAATTTTGCATTACTTCATTGTTGTAATATGTTTTTTTTATCTATTTGAAAAACACTATTATGTATTAATAAAATTTAAATTTTTGAATATTCTAATGTAAGAGAATTTATTATAAACAGCTTTTCCAAATAAAAGAAGATGGGCTACGTATGCACTTAATATAGCTGAGCTTCTTTAGGCCTATTAAGAATACAAATGTTAATGGTTAAACTAAAAAAGTTAATTCAATAATTTTGCTGGAAAAAAAGAAAATTGCAAACAACATCTTCCTTCTTGTTGCTTTCCGTCGCATATGTCATCGAAATTTTTCTCTTTTTAGTCAATAATCAGTTGTTCTGTTAAATTATTGTTTATATTCTTACATACTCTCACTATAACTGCTAAGATCTCGACGAAAACATACCTACTGGCTCCAGAAATTATATTGAGCATAATTGATTTGCTCGATGCTTTTTTAGGCAACATCTAGTTCTAATTAATCTATTTAACACTACAGGAAATCGGGGTTTTAATAGCACCGAGATATAGCGTTTTGTTCACTTATGCTATAGGTATATTATTTCTTAATATTTAACAGCGTTTCTTTTCAATAAACGATATCTTATTTTGAGCGACAAAAATAATTTGGTCTCGCGCTTAGTTGCATCGATTAGTAATAGCATTTTCAGGTTATGTAACATCCGCGAAACGAAATCTTGGTTTAGGGTTAGGAAAACTCTTAACTCGAGTATTTGTCTCATTAGTCGTGTTTAGCCGCTTTTGAGAGAAAACAAAAGAGAGAAAAAGTTCCCTAAGTGTTCTTGAATATTCTTGGTGATTTCTAGTGATTGGAGGTGTTTCCTGTAGAGATCTGTAGCTGAGATCGTTGTAGGAGCTTCCTAGGAGCGTGTTCTTGCTTGTTTAAGGTTCAGAAACTTCTTGTCAAAAGTAAGTGCATGACCATGGCTTATCTAAGGTAGAGATTTCTCTAATCTGCTTGTTATGTGTTGTGTGGCTTGTTAGATTGTTATTTGGGACGTTAGGAAGCTTTCTTGTGGCTTGGGATCGAGTTTTGTGGGTGTAGGAACAAAGATCAGGTGAGAAGCTTCGGGGGAAAACGATGCTTGGCATGTGCATCGGTCGATGCAAATGCGAGGACGGCGCGTAACCTAGAGTTTTTGTGCTATGTCGAGCATGCGTCGGTCGATGCAGTGGGAGTGTCGGTCGATCCAAGTGTAGCTTGTATCGGTCGATGCAATCGTGCGTCGGTCGATGCAACCCCTTTTGGTGTCGGTCGATGCTTGCTTGGTGTCGGTCGATGCTTGCTTGGTGTCGGTCGATGCTTGCTTGTGTCGGTCGATGCTTGCTTGGTGTCGGTCGATGCAGAGTCCTGGTTTGTTATTGTTGATTGTTGGTTGATGGTAAGAGATGTCTCTATTGCTTGTGTGTATAGCCCAGTAGATGGGAGGATTGTTTTACTGAGTGTTTATAAAATACTCATGCATTGCAATTTGTGTTTGTGGTGCAGGTAAAGGCAAAGTGTGATCGTGGAATCAAGGCAATGAAGAGGAGGATATTCTAGGGACTCGATTGGATGTTGTCTGGCTTGCTAGGTTGCTAGAGTTGAGTCATTAGAATGTGGTTTAGGTTGCTGGTTCTATGATTCATGTTGTTTGGAATATTAGTTTATGGTTTTGGAATTAATATTGTTATATGATATTTGTTATTGGTTATTTATTGATATTATTATTTCCGCTATTGGTTGTGTGTGTGGTTAGGGCTAGTGGATATGGGACCACTAGCTTAGATTATTATTATTTTTACTATTATTATATTATTATCTATTTTTTTTAAAAAGGGTCGGGTCTTTTCAGTTTGGTATCAGAGCCCTTACGGTTCTAGGTTTGGGTTCACTAGGCTTTGTGCTGTAGATGTTTGGGATTTTCATGCTTTGATTGATTATGTGAGTTAGTCAATTGTGTGTGGCATGGAGTCCTAGAACATACTCTTCGAGCCTACTGTGTGATTCCACGGTGAGTTTATGTTTCTGTGTTATAATATAACTTGTTTGCTTAGTCTTCTGTTCATGGTAGTGCAGATGGCTAGAGACTGTGATGTTGCTGGTCGTGGACGCGGACGTGGTTGTGGTGGGGGCAGAGGCCCAGCAGTGAGTGAGACTGCGGACCAGAGTTTGACAGCTGAGGGTGTTGGGGAGTCGCAGGGTGTCCAGGAGGATTCCATGAGTGTGGTAGGAGGGGGCGGTGTTGATGCTCCAGTGGCCGGTGATGCTAGGGTTCCGGGTGTGGGAGTCCAAACTAGTGGAGTCCCTGGTGTTGATTTTCTGGCTTTGCAAGCATAGTTGTTGGAGTGGTTGCCAGCAGTGGTACTGGCTCAGGCTCAGGTAGTGCCACCAGTGGTGGCGGAGGAGCGGCAGCCAGTGGCTGCGGATGCAGGAGCACATGGACGTTATTTGTCCATGCTCAAGGAGATGAAGGGCATCGAGATTGCGCGGTTTTCGGGTGGTACAGATCCTACTGCTGCAGATGCGTGGAGGACGAGTGTGGAACGTAACTTCCAGACTCTTGAGATGTCCTGAGGAGTTTTGGGTGGACATAGGGGTCCACCACTTGATTGGTGATGCTCAGGTGTGGTGGAGATCAGTGGCTGCTAGGAGAGTGCAGAGGAAGATGATTTGGGCTGACTTCATGGGGGAGTTCAACCGCAAGTACTCTTCGAGAGAGGCGTTGGACCGGTTGGAGGTGCAGTTTCTTCAGTTATCTCAGGGGACGCGGTCAGTGCGGGAGCTGGACTTTGAGTTCAGTCGACTTCTATCTTATGAGGGTCAGACTATGGAGTCTGAGGAGGCTTAGATCAGGAGGTTTTTGAGGGCCTTACGTGACGATTTGAGTGTTCACTGTAGATGGCGGACCTATGCTACGCGTGCAGAGCTGGTTGAGACTGCAGCAGAGATCGAGGAGGACATCCAGGCACAGACAGTGGCGGCTAGTCCAGCAGTTCCGCCTAGTAAGTCTCATCATCATGGAGGTTCTAGCAGGGACGGCAAGCCTGCGCAGGGAAGCAATAAGAGTTGGGAGGCTATGCAAAGGCCGAGTGGTACAAGTTGCTTCGAGTGTGGGAGCAAGGATCACAAGGTTGCTAGCTGTCCCAAGAGGAGTGCCCCGACGGCAGCGGCTCGTGTATCCTATCATTGCAGGGAGCCAGGGCACATCAGGCCCTTGAGTCCCAAGTTGCAGCCGGTAGCAGTGGCTGCGTTGCAGCAGGTGCAGCCGGAAGGGTAGAAGGTGCCACGAATTGAGCAGGCGTCACGGGTGTACACGACTGCAAATACTGGTGGAACCAGTGCCGGAGCGATCACAGGTATAATTTCTGGTACTTAAGCTTTGTGAATTTTAGTAGGTTCAGATTTTATGTTTTTCCTGTGATAAAGTGTTAGGTTCTCAACACATGAGGTTTGTGTAGGGACCTTGTTGGTGGGCTGGTTTAAGTCCCACGTTATGTTTGAATCTGGAACTTTTCATAGCTTCATTACTCCGGAGTGTGCAGAGAGCGCGTGAATCAGAGGGGATCCCGGGGAGCGTATAAGAGTTGTCAGAGTTGCGGGAGGAAAGTTCCTGAGACTTATTGGACGAGCTAGAGGAGTTGCTTATCAGATCGCAGGAGAGTCGTGGGCAGCGGATTTGCTTATCAGTCCAGTGGAGTGGTATGATGTTATTGTAACGCCCGCGTCCCGCGCTCCTAAAGGGGGCCAATTTGTTTTAAGGAAATTGATCGCTAGCGGAGCTTAAGTAGCTAAGCTACTAGCTCAACTAGCTAGAATATGAGCTGTACGAGCTGAACGTATTCGATGAACAAGTTAGCTCAGCTACGGACAGCTCTCGGCCAGCTGCGGACAGCTATCGGGCAGCTAACGTCAGCTCGACCAGCTGCCAGTCAGCTGCCAGTAGCTCAACAAGCTGCCAGGAAGCTCGACCAGCTGGACAGTAGTGGACAGTGAACGAGTCAGCTGGGTGCTGGGAGCTCGGTCATGGGACGCGGTGACGAACGGGTATGGACGAACAGTCGTGACCAAACAGGCACGACCGAATAGGCATGACCGGACAGGCGTGACCAAACAGGTGTCGTGACCGATCGGTCATGGCCGAACAGGCACGGCCGGACAGGCACGGCCAAACGTGTGCGATCGAACAGGAACGATCGAAGGGTCTCGTCGAACAGGTACCTTTTGGGACCAAGATTTCGGCCAGAACCCTATAAATAGAGGGCATTGCCTTCATTTCCAGGACACTATCATCCTTCCATCGTCCATCAAAGCCTAAGTAGAAAAGGGGGTGCGGCTCGGCGAGTATTCTCGTCCGAACTGATGCGCACGCTACCTCTCTATCGAAGGTACGAAGAGACGAGCGACGGGTCGGTAATCGGGCCGATCTGATCATAGGATAAGCGGTGGTTCGTCCGGAGAGTCGAACTGACCGCAGGATGATCGACGGTTCGATCATAGTGTTGGACCGATCGAATGGTCATTGACGATCTGCATCCTCTGACGGATCGATCAAGGGTTGACCGGTGATTCGATCGCTAGTCGGATCGGGCGATCTAAGGATCGACGATACGAGCCGTAGGTCGGATGGATCGGTCGGATGGTCGACGAGTCAGTCGGAAGTATCGGCCTGGTCTGTGGATTGGCGATTCAATTATGGGGTCGGATCATTGGATCGGACTAGGCTCTGATACCAAGACCGGCAAGTCGACGGAGGTAATATGGTATGACCGATAGGTCAATGGACGGTACGTCCGGTACAAGCTTCGGAAAGACGAGTGGTTCGGGAAGCCGATAAAGCAATCGTTCACCGTGAACCGAAGGGACTATAGGTCCCCATCCCTAATATGTGCAAAGCCAGTGGGGTTGGTTGGTTGTATGGCTAAGCACCAAGGGATGGGTTAAGGTTAATATGATATTCCGCTGCGTATAAAGGTCCAAAGGCAAGGCCGAGAGCCAAAGCTAAGTGGACGGGTTAAAGGATATTCAGCCGGGAATAGGGACAAGGGGAAGCCGTGACCGCGGACGCTGGGACGTCCGGGTCGGGGTCTTTCAGTTATTCTCGGGATGGATTGGTTGCATCGGCATATGGTGCATTTGGATTGCCATCGGGGTAGAGTGGAGTTTGAGCCTCCAGGAGGGAAGTTGGTTTTTCAGGGTATTAGACCGACTTCAGGGAGTCTCGTGATCTCTGCCATTCAGGCTGGGAAGATGATCGAGAAGGGCCGTGAGGCTTATTTGGTTACTATATCAATGCCAGAGTCAGTGGGGAAGTCTACGGTTAGCGGTATTCCGGTTGTTGAGGAATTTGAGGATGTGTTTCAGTCATTGCAGGGATTACCACCATCTTGGTCTGATCCTTCACTATTGAACTGGAACCGGGGAAGACGCCGTTATCCAAGGCTCCTTACAGAATGACTCCAGCAGAGATGGCAAAGATGGGCAATTAGAGCATTTGTTGAGTAAGGGATTCATCCATCCTAGTGTATCACCGTGGGGAGTGCCAGTGTTATTTGTGAAGAAGAAGGATGGGAGTTTTCCTTTGTGTATTGATTATCGGGGTTTGAACCGGGTCACTGTGAAGAACAAGTACCCTCTTCCCAGGATCGATGAGTTGTTGGATAAGTTGAGGGGTGCTACTTGGTTCTCAAAGGTAGATCTGGCGTCGGGTTATCATCAGATACCGATAGATGAGGCAGATGTGAGGAAGACGACATTCAGGATGAGGTATGGGCATTATGAGTTTGTGGTGATGCCATTCGGGTTGACTAACGCACCAGCAACGTTTATGAGGTTGATGCACAGCGTGTTTCAGGAGTTTCTGGACGTGTCTGTCATCATTTTCATCGATGATATCCTGGTATATTCTAAGAGTCTTGAAGAGCATTCAGTACATTTGAGGGCAGTTCTAGAGAAGCTGCGGGAGCATAAGTTGTTTGCTAAGTTGAGCAAGTGAAATTTTTGCCAGCGTGAGATGGGTTTTCTGGGTCACATTGTTTCTGCAGTGGGGGTTTCTGTATATCCGGAGAAGATTCAGGCTATCAAGGTGATACTATGATTTTTGTGTGTCTATCCTAGCAGGTTCAATTAACCTTACGTAGTTGTAATACTTAAGGTGTCAATCCAATTGGGAATCTTTACTATCACTAAAGATACAATCAAGAAGTCACACGTTAAGCCAATTCAAAAATAGTGTTTTTTCTAGCAATCCTAGAATGGTCAAAATACAAAACGAAAATGAGTCACAGATTCAGAAACAAAAATGTATGACAAGAAGCGAACAAGAATAAGTGAAACCGAAAACGATTCTAAGCATGAACAAACGAAACAGTCTCAAGAATGTAATATCAATCAAAAAGATAAAAGTCCTAAGGATGGTAGTAATTGATGTCGGTGGAGTATCCTAGTCTACAGAGTATTTAACATACCACAAGCAAACTATACCTAAACAATAAACATCACAACTTAGCTAATTCAATCTCTTGACAGAAGCTACTCAGACTCAACCACTTCCATACCTAGCTCTCGCTAGAGAAACATGGTTGAGCAGGCATGACAAACAAGTTCATTCACGTCAACAAACATCCTAGACAACTAATCTCTTAGGCTAGAAACGTATGTCTCTGGCACTAGTTGGTCAGACATTTCATCGAACACCTTTTGGGTGTGGAAATGTCTCGAACCTAGTTCCAGTTGATCAGAGAGAAACTAGTAATTCTAACACTAGTCCAAAAGGGAATCATACAGATCAAGCTTAAACACCTTACATCCTAAGATCCTCCACCTAGTCTATCCCATCCCCAAGAACTTTAACACTACTCAGATCCGGAAATCATCACCAAAGATACAAATCCAGAAATCATTGAACAAGGTATAGTAGATAGATAGAAATGAGAAGAACAACTTTGTAGAAGAAATCCAATGCAAAAACTCAATGAAATCAAAACTATCTGGATTACAAGATTGGAATACATTTTTGGTGGCTAGATAAACCTTACAAAAGAAAACGAGATAAAAACTAAGATGTTCCAACCAAGACTTAACAAAAATGTATATATATTAAACACATGTGAATCCCTAAAACTTAAAACGACAAGGTGAAGCGTCGGTTTGGGAATCTCCTAAAGCGTGTAAGATAGAACGTCTTCCTGACATGTGCATTGAATCGGAGTGTCGTCTCTCCCTGGAGTGCGGTCGAGTGGAACAGATTGATTCGAGGTCATATGACTCGAGGTGGGTCGAGTGGAGGTGATACGACTCGAGCTGGGTCGAGTGGAGGTGATGCAACTCGAGCTGGGTGTATATGTATCCACTAAAACGGTGATAACTTTTGAACCACGCGTCAGATTGACTTGAAATAAACGGCATTTGAAAGATGACTCCATTCTCTACAACTTTGATGAAGATATCAAAAGCTGAATCCCCCGACCCTTGGCTCGAGTGATGGCTCGATTGGTGCAGATGAGAGTGGCTCGATTGTGGAGGTTGAGAGTGGCTCGATTACGGAGGTTGAGAGTGGCTTGATTGGTGCAGCTGAGAGTGGCTCGATTGGTTCAGCTGAGAGTGTCTCGATTGGTTCAGCTGAGAGTGGCTCGATTGGTGCCGCTGAGAGTGGCTCGATTGGTACAGCTGAGAGTGGCTCGATTG
>NC_025686.1:8441869-8448747 GCF_000633955.1 Camelina sativa
GATGATGCAAAAACTTTCTAAAAATGCAAAGTGTATAAAAGAGGTTCTAAAATGATGCGCAACGACTAGTTGTCCTCCCTAAATGCATGACAAATACAGGCTAAGGAGATGCAAAATATAGACATATCAACTCCCCCAAACTTATTCTTTGCTTGCCCTCAAGCAAACTATCAAGAACAAAGTATGGAAGAGAGGTGTGAAGATGGGGTCTCAGAACCTAAAACATGCTGAATAGAATAGTTAGAATCAAGGTCCTTGTTTTTAGTTCTATGATGCATGGGGGAGGAACTCTATTTCAAATCTACACATGCAATCCTATCAATCATCCCCTTTAACATTCATTAACAGAGAACCGTGAATCAAGCTAAGCAATGTCATTGAACTCATTTGGCTAGGGTAAAAGGTTAGAGACATAGATGGTCTCCTCATCAAGTGGTTTTATCAATACAGAACAAGTTTCTCTCACGAATAGGAGTTGAGCTTAAGAGAAGGCTAAAGGTTGAAACCAACTGATACATACAAGAGCAGTGCCCTGTCTACCCAAAGAACACTCCAAACCGAAGTTGGTCCTATCTCTACCTTCATTAGAAACTTCGTCTCAAACCCATTCTTTCATTCTTTAGATTTGGTCTTAGGAGGAGTTCACTTCTTATCACTCTACCGGATTGGGAAATCTTTATTATCACTATGGTTCGTTTTCTTTTCTTCTAAGGACTATAGACATCTTAAGCATTTTTTTTTTCTTTCTTTTCTTTGTCTAATCTTTTTATTTTATGCCCAGAACCAATAACTCTTTTTATTTTGCTCAACCCAAATCCTTTACTAGACTTGTAAACTGTGAAAACACATCCCCCTCCTAAAGACTTTCTACCTCTTTACGTTTCTGCACAAATCCATACCCAATACTCAAAATCAAGTTCTCACCTAGTCCTACTAGTCCGGATAACGCAAACTAGAACTACACAAGATCCTACTCTTGTCGGTTAAAACCTAACACTTTCTAACAAGCTCAACTCGGAAAAGGTCTGACACTCAAGAATACAATTGGCTTGAAAGAACGGTTGGTTAAGGGTGCGGGAAACTGTTCCAAAGATGGGAATCAGCTACTTGGATTGACAAGGGTGGTAAAAATGTGAAAGACAATCCAAGTATGTGTATGGTATTCATGAGTTCAACTTCAATGCATCACAGGATAATTGCAAGTCAGGATTAGGTTCAGGTAGATACGGAATGATATCAATTCAAAACATGCTTCAGTCTTACATTTTCAAGTTCAATCAACAAGCATCAAAGAACTAATAAGAAGGGCCTTGATCCTATCCTATTGAATCCAGCATGCTAACAAGGTTACAATAATCATCAACCCCTATGCTAAATGCAACAACCCTATATGAATAACCCTAGACTCAATCCTAATATGTAAGTGCAAACTACGTGAACACTCTGTTTTTGTGGAAATTTTCGAGTTTTTTTTTTATTTTTTATGTTTTTTTTTTATGCAATAGATGGATGCAAACTCAAACATCATATAATGCAAAAAAAAAATAATAAGAGTCACATAAGACAACATCAGATACATCATCTCAAACCCTCCCCCAAACTTAAATTACACAGTCTCCTGTGTAAGAAAAATTTGCAGGAGGATTTAAGAATCACAACAGAAACAATGCAGGAATGAAATGGTATGTACAAAGGAAAGGTCAGAGTACCTCAGTAGTAGAAGAAGGAGTCTGTGCTCGCCCAAGGAGGAGCGTGAAACTGACTCTGTCCTTGTCCTTGTTCGGGATCCGCGGGGGTGACCTTAGTTGGTTGGTCGACTTGCTGCTCTACCGTTTGCGTGTTCTGGTACATTTTTGGCTGCTCGTCACACTGCATGTCATCGACTCTGGACTTGCCATGGTCCGATACCAACACAACAACCTCGGTAGGCTGATAATCACCCTGATGTTCAACTCGCTGCTCAACCTTGTGCTCATCTTGAGCTGCAGAACGACGAGCTGATCGCCGACTAGAGGAGGTCTCTAGAACATCGCGAACCGAGTCTCCTTCTCTCCCTGGACTCATGTGACGAGTGGCGTGAAGGAGCGGGTGAAGGTTGACGCTCCCGTGACACATATGAAGATTGGCGTGCTGGGGAGGGAACCAGAGAGAGTGTTCTCTGACGAGTTGGCTCGATGGAGACTTTGTGTGTGGCTCGAGAGAGGGGCTAGATCAGATGTTGGCTTGAGTGGCTCGAGCATGGTAGTTGGAGCGTGTGTGGAGTGAGATTGGCTCGAGTGTGACAGCGGAGGCGTGGCTCGAACGAGTGCAGAGTGATGAACCTCTCAGGATGGGACGAGTCTGATTCCACGCCGTCGGTTGAACCTTGCTCGAGTCGATGATATTTGAGAATGCATGGTGGTGGTTGAACTCTGCAACACCTCTTCTTCATTATCCCAAACCTCTTCCTTAATTTCCTTGGAGGAAAACTTCTCATTGTACCTTGGAGCTTCTTGATTTGCCCACTCATCTCCTTCACCATAGTTGTTAACTCTTTCACTGAATCCCTTAGAATTTGAGTATTTTGGATTTCATACAAACTGTCAAGCGGGGGAGGACTTGACTCTTGCGGTTGGTGAGGTTTAGGAAGCAGGTCTTGACGCTTAGGGAGGATAATGACTGCACTCGAGTTGGAGAATGGACGAGTGACACTTTGAGTTTTCTCTTTAGTTACCAAAACCTCTGTTTCTGCCTCATTCACATCCTAAAGATGTCAAACCCAGATTTCTGATCTTTCTCTTCAATCACGAAGGTCTGTCCATCAATAGTTGGTTTCTTCCTAGAATCCTTGATATCAAACTTCATCTTGAAGTTCTTACCCAGATTGAGATCAATCATCCCCTTCTTGACATCAATGACTGCTCCATCTGTAGCTAAGAAAGGTCTTCCCAGGATTAGTGGATCTTTAGGCTCTTCATCCATTCCCAGCACCACGAAATCAGTAGGAATCTTAGCTTGTCCAATTTTGATGGGCAAGTTCTCTAGTAGACCATGAGGCAATCTAGTAGTCCTATCAGCCAATATAAAGCGGAGGTTGCATGACTTGTATTCGTTGAATCCTAGCCTCTGAGCTACAGAGAGTGGCATGAGGCTTACTGGAGCACCAAGGTCACATAGGCACTTTTTGAAGGTCAATGGACCTAGAGAACAAGGCAAGGTGAAAGAACCATGGTCCTCTAGCTTCTTTGGGATAATCATCTTCTGAATAACAGCATTGCATTCATGAATAACCCCACCTATGTCAAGCACTACCCTCTCATCTTCCAAAACCTTAGCTTGAGCTCCTTTAGCTATTTCCTCCTTCTCTTTGGTCCTTTCTGTTACCAAATCAGTTAAAAACTTTTAATATTGAGGCACAAGTGCAAATGCATCAAGCAAAGGCATCCTAAGTTCAATCTCCTTGACTTGGTTTTCGAACAGAGTTTTATACTTCTCAGTAAGCTGCTTCTTAAACCTCACTGGAAATGGTAGAGGTGGCTTGTATGGTGGAGGAATGAATCTCACATGTTTATCCTTGGGAGCAGTGGGTTCTTTAGTAGCTTCAAGATTAGATTGCTTGGCTGACTTAATTGGATCCTTGAGCACCTCGACATGATCCTTTATCTGAACTTCATATTGAAGAAATTCATCCCCATCTAAACTCTCAGTGTCCTCAGTGAGCCGTACATCTACAGCTTGGGTGGTGATGGCATGCATAGTAGCATAGTCCTTGGGGTTTTGAACTGCTTTTCCAGGTAGTTGGCCAGTTGTTGGGGTAGAAGTAGAAACAGTCTTGCCTTCCATATACTTCATCTTGGAGTTAAGAGCTTCAAACTTGACATTCAGATCATTGTAAGAATATTCCATCCGCTGACTGAGTTCAGCAAACTTCTTAGCAGTATCCAGAGAACCACTAGCTTGACCTTGAAGAAGTTGTTGCAGCATGTTCTTTATTTCTTGATCTGGGGCTGGGGTAGGCTGAACTGGTGGAGGGCGGAATCCTGGCGGTGGTCCTGAGGGAGCTTAGTAACCCTGCTGGAATTGTTGTTTTGGTGCGAATCCTGGATTGTAAGGCACAAAAGGTTTTTGTTGACCTTGTTGTTGTTGTGGAGGCGGGTACACCTGATCTTGTGGATTAGCAACGTTGTTACTTTGGTAAGACAAATTGGGGTTCGTCTTGTAGGGGTTGTAACCTTTGTTGTATCCACCCTGATTATGGACATAGCTGATCTCCTCAGTCTGCTCACCCTCCCCATCTGGAACTTGGAAAGGGTCATCCTCAGATACAAAGTGGACGCTCCTCTGCTGGCTTAGCAAGATACGGTCAATCTTCTCATTGACATTCTTGAGGTTTCTCTTGTACTTCTCCTCAGACCCAGCGTCGCCGCGAACTGTGCGGTCATAGTCCTCATTGTAGTTGCCGTCAGACTGAGCGAGATTCTCAACCAGTTGCCATCCTTCCTCAACGTCTTTGTTCAAGAAATTACCGTTAGAAGCAGTGTCAAGTAGCATACGTATCTTTGGTAGTACACCACGGTAGAGAGTGCTCAGCAGTGACTCGTTGCTGAAACCATGGTGTGGACACTGGCTATGGTAACCCTTGAAACGCTCCCATGCTTCACAGAATGATTCTGAGCTCTTCTGAGTGAAGCTGGAAATCTCATTCCTGAGACGTGCTGTTCTGGAGTTGGAGAAAAACTTGGCCAAGAATGCTTTCTTGCAACCATCCCAGGTGGTGATTGATCCCTTGGGAAGGTTTTTCTCCCATTGAAGAGCCTTGTCTCCCAGGGAGAATGGGAAGAGGCGCAACTTGTAACCATCCTCACTCACGCCGTTGATCTTGGTGAGACTGCACAGACGGTCGAACTCGTCCAAGTGGTCGAGTGGATCCTCCATAGGCAACCCGTGAAACTTGTTTCCTTGGATCATGGTGATCAGACCACTTTTGATCTCGAAGTTGTTGTTCTGCACGGCGGGAGGGACGATTCCAGTACTCTGAGTATGAGTGTTCGGTGCATCCCCAGCACCAATGTTTCGCGGTCCCTTATGTGGTTCATTCTATTGTTCCATAATGACTTGTGCGGGATGATCAGTGGGTTGACGAGCTTGTCGTGGGCGTTGCAACTGATTAATTTCGTCGATCACAGGAGGGAGATTCTGATGCCCTCTTGATCTGGTGTGCATGCAAGGTTGCAATCAACAGGTACCTGAGATGCAAAACAAACAAGCAGAAAACCAAAGCAAGTCAGTACTCAGAATGATAAGTGTAACGGAATTTAATCTTGCAAAACTTGAAATCTTAAATGTAGCAAAAGGAATCCCAAATGGCAACGGCGCCAAATTGATACTAAGATTTTTGTGTGTCTATCCTAGCAGGTTAATTTAACCTTATGTAGTTGTAATACTTAAGGTGTCAATCCAATTGGGAATCTTTACTATCACTCAAGATGCAATCAAGAAGTCACAAGTTAAGCCAATTAAAAAAGAGTGTTTTTTCTAGCAATCCTAGAATGGTCAAAATACAAAATAGAAATGAGTCATAGGTTCAGAAATGAAAATGTATGACAAGAAGCGAACAAGAATAAGTGAAACCGAAAACGATTCTAGGCATGAACAAACGAAACAGTCTCAAGAATGTAATATCAATCAAAAAGATAAAAGTCCTAAGGATGGGAGTAATTGATGTCGGTGGAGTATCCTAGTCTACAGAGTGTTTAACATACCACAAGCAAATTATACCTAAACAATGAAAATCACAACTTAGCTAATCCAATCTCTTGACAGAAGCTACTCAGACTCAACCAATTCCATAACTAGCTCGCGCTAGAGAAACATGGTGGAGCAGGCATGACAAACAAGTTCATTCACGTCAACAAACATCCTAGACAGCTAATCTCTTAGGCTAGGAACGTAAGTCTCTGGCACTAGTTGGTCAGACATTTCATCGAACACCTTTTGAGTGTGGAAATTTCTCAAACCTAGTTCCAATTGATCAGAGAGAAACTAGTAATTCTAACACTAGTCCAGAAGGGAATCATACAGATCAAGCTTAAACACCCTACATCCTAAGATCCTCCACCTAGTCTATCCCATCCCCCAAGAACTTTAACACTACTCAGATCCGGAAATCATCACCAAAAATACAAATCCAGAAATCATTGACACAAGGCATAGTAGATAGATAGAAATGAGAAGAACAACTTTGTAGAAGAAATCCAATGCAAAAACTCAATGAAATCAAAACTATTTGGATTGAAAGATTGGAATACGTTTTTGGTGGCTAGGTAAACCGTACAAAAGGAAACGAGATAAAAACTAAGATGTTCCAACCAAGACTTAACAAAAATGTATATATAGTAAAAACATGTGAATCCCTAAAACTTAAAACGACAAGGTGAAGTGTCAGTTTGGGAATCTCCTGAAGCGTGTAAGACAGAACGTCTTCTTGACATGTGCATTGAATCGGAGTGTCGTCTCTCCCTGGAGTGCGGTCGAGTGGAACAGATCGAGTCGAGGTCATATGACTCGAGGTGGGTCGAGTGGAGGTGATACGACTCGAGCTGGGTAGAGTGGAGGTGATGCGACTCGAGCTGGGTGTATATGTATCCACTAAAACGATGATAACTTTTGAACCACGCCTCAGATTGACTTCAAATAAATGGAATTTGAAAGATGACTAAATTCTCTACAACTTTGATGAAGATGTCAAAGGCTGAATCCCCCGACCGTTGGCTCGAGTGATGGTTCGATTGCGGAGGTTGACAGTGGCTCGATTACGGAGGTTGAGAGTAGCTCGATTGCGGAGGTTGAGAGTGGCTCGATTGGTGCAGCTGAGAGTGGCTCGATTGGTGCAGCTGAGA